>NW_027186296.1:11567397-11579610 GCF_028583685.1 Petaurus breviceps papuanus | reverse complement strand
TCTATCTATCTATCTATCTATCTATCTATCTATCTATCTATCTATCTATCTATCCTATCTATCTATCTATCCCAGCTGTTTGACCCTGGCAAGCTGCTTAATCTCTCTGTGCCTCAGTTTCCTCATCTGTGAAATGAGGGGGTTGGACTCAATAGCCTTTGGGGTCCCTTCCAGCTCTCAATCAATGATGACACAGAGTAAATTCTCAGTAAATACTTGAGGATTTGTTTAATGTATTGACTGGGGATAAGGACCAAGGGTGGACTCTGAGAAAAAGTTAATAGCAAGGAAAATGATGGGAAAAAAACCATCATGGGGGATGGAACCTGGGATTTGTCCTCACTACTGCACCCAGAAATGGTACACATGATCTCTTCCTGTTCCATCCACCTACTCCCAGGCAAAGAATGCTCTGGCACACGCCCTGCAGTCAGCCCGCCATGACTGTGACCTCCTGAGGGAGCAGTATGAGGAGGAGACAGAGGCCAAGGCTGAGCTGCAGCGTGTCCTGTCCAAGGCCAACTCAGAGGTGGCACAGTGGAGGACCAAGTATGAGACAGACGCCATCCAGAGGACTGAGGAGCTGGAGGAGGCCAAGTGAGTCCCTGGGGTCTCCCCAATCCCCTCTGCCGCTGCACAGAGCATAAGCAAGGCTCAGGGGCTAGACCTCTCTTCAAGAAGCTCTTTGGGGGTGGGAGACTAACCCCTTCCCCCACTCCTGCATCTTCTCCTCTCAGGGAAGCTTTTTGCTCGCGTTATGTTTTGGATTTGAATATAAGACGAACAAAAGGTTTGTCTGTGTGCAGAGAGTTACAACATGTGGCAGAGCATTGAGACCCTGGGAAGGGCTGCATGGCCGGGTGGGTATATGAACTCAATGCAGGAAATGCACTTTTCCATCATATTTTTGATTTAGAACTTTAAGCCAGGTTATAAAGGCATCTCTTTTTTCGAGTGTGGTGTTGGTATTCCTTGTCTTAAGTGAATGTCATGGAGATTCTGCGTTGATTTTGTGTGCACCAGATTATACTGGTACCTGTTCTTAGAGTATCTGTTCTAGGTTTCTCTAGTATGGGTTCTGAATCACTCCAGCAATCTTAGCTCCTCTTCTAGTCACCAAGCCATTTGCATGTTCTCTAGATCACTCTGATGCCTGGCTGAAGACAATTATAGGTTTCTCTAAAAAGGGTTCTAAGGCTCCCAGTAACTGCTGGTCTTGAGTCCCTGTGCATTTGTGTGTTGCCTAGCTCATTTTGGTACCTAGCCTCAGTCTGCTCTAGATTTCTATAACAAGGTTCTAGATTAATCCAGTGGCTTTGCAGGCCATAGGAGTGCCCAGGAATCATTTCCCAGGAGGTTCATGCTGCTTCCCTTTGCTTCCTGCCTCTACCCTGGGCAGGAAAAAGCTGGCCCAGAGGCTGCAGGATGCAGAGGAGGCCGTGGAGGCTGTGAATGCCAAGTGCTCATCCCTGGAGAAGACCAAGCACAGACTGCAGAATGAAATTGAAGACCTGATGGTGGATGTGGAACGGTCCAATGCCGCCGCAGCTGCTCTGGACAAGAAACAGAGGAACTTTGACAAGGTGAGGACAGGCAGGATGGAGAGGGACTGCCACAGGGTCAGAGAGCTCATTCAGTCCAAGCGTTAGAGTTTGAAGGCATGTTAAAGAACATTTATGATAATGCATTCATCTTACAGATGAAGAAATTAACTTGCCCATGTCATGGGTCAATCCGGGTGCCAGGATTCCAAACCCAATCCTTTTTACTGGGTGGGCCATGTTACAGATGAAGAAGGAAGGAAACACAAGGGGGTGGAATTCCCACAATGGGGCTAAAGCAAGAGGCAGATGAACAGAAGGAAGAGAAATCTAGATGAGAGTAAAAGGGGCCAAAGAAAACCATAAAGAAGCTGAGTGATGCCCAGAGGGGAAGAGCTGAGGCATGGAGAAGGAGATAAAAGAGAGAGATTTGGGAAAGGGAGTCAAGGGGATGGGGAGATGGGAGGCCAAGAGTGCCAAGGAAGATGAAGGAAAGGAAGGTGAGGAGGTAGAAGAAAAATGGGCCAGGGAGTGGGTATGGAAGGAGGCCCTGGAATGGGGCTGAGGGGAGTGGAGCCTGGAGACTTTGTTGAGTGAACTAATCCCCATCCTTGGTCCTTAAGAAGATTCAGAGAAACTTGGACAAAGTTTGGAAGGAAAGGACAGGGAAAGGGAACTAGGAAAGAAAGATAAGGAGGAAGATTAAAGATAGGGGGAATCCAAGTAGAGAGATGGGGGAGAGGAATAAAGAAGAGAGGGCAAGAAGGAGAAGGAATATGGCATACGAACAAGGTGAGAAAGAAAGATAGCATTAGAGCGGCTAATGGAAGGGGGCAATTTGTAGTAAAAGGACCAGGAGAAACTGTCCTGGGGGTGAAGGGGACAGAGCTGTGGATGGAAATACAAGCCAAAGATCATGGAGTCTCTAGCCCAGAACCCCTGGGGTGGAGCTGACAGAACAGTGCAGAGCCAGCCCTGGGAACCTGTCAAGTGATCTGGTCCCTGTCTTTTTGCCTAGATCCTTGCCGAGTGGAAGCAGAAATATGAAGAGTCTCAATCAGAACTAGAAGCATCTCAGAAGGAGGCTCGTTCCCTCAGCACTGAGCTCTTCAAGCTAAAGAATGCCTATGAGGAATCCCTGGAGCATCTGGAGACTTTCAAGAGGGAAAACAAGAACCTCCAAGGTGAGTCAGGGAGGGGCCAGGGCAAGGAAGGAGGAAGCAGCAGATGTGGTGATGAGCTGATCCTGTGACCGTTATCTCCCACTCTCTTGTTCAACTGATAGTACAGGAAGGAAATGACAGTATGTCAGCCACGGCTCTCCTGGGGAATCCTGATGATCCTGCAGCCAAAGACACCCTGCACTATAGGATCATACCAAGGACCCCAACCCCATAATCAGGTCTTCTGTCTTTGACCTACAGAGGAGATCTCAGACCTGACAGAACAGCTGGGCTCCAGTGGAAAAAGTATCCATGAGCTGGAGAAGATCCGGAAACAGCTGGAGGCAGAGAAGTTGGAACTGCAGTCAGCCCTGGAGGAAGCAGAGGTGAAAGAGGCCTGGGCCCCAGAATGCCCCTCCCCCCTTTGTCTCCTGCCTTCCTTCCCCAGCAACTCGCCCCCATTCTCTTGTACCTCTATTCCTCTTTGTCTGTCTTTCAAATTCCATCCACTTATCCGTCTTCATCTCCCTCTTCTTTTCAGTGTCTCCCAGATCGTAGGCTTATAGATTTTGACTTTGAAAAGGCTTTAAAGGTTATCTGGTCCAACTCTTTCCTTTGACAGATGGGGAAACTGAATCCCCTAAATAACTCCCCCCAGGACATCCAGGTAGTAAGTGGCAAAGCTAAGATTCAAACCCAGGGCCTCTGAATCCAAATCCAGGGCTCTTTCCTCTTCCTGAATTATGTTGTGCCTGCCTCCTCTACTTCTCTCGTGGTAGCCCCCTTCTTTTTACTCTGTTGTCTTTATATGACCCTCCTCTGTATGTGAAACCCCCGTCTCCTTAGGCTTTCTTTTTCTTCTGTATCACCTCCATGTCCCCTTCCCTTATTCCTTTTTTATTTCTTTTGACTCAACCTGCGATTTCATTGGAACAGGGAATTCTTCAGGGAGGAAACAATGCAGATCTGGAAATCACCCTCTATGGAAGGAACAATACTTGCTCTACAATACATAGTCTTAGAGATTTAGTTGCCCCGGGGTCAAGTGACTTACTCAGGTTCACTCAGTCAGTGCATAGCAGAGGCAGTATGGAAGCCAAGTTTGTCCCGTCTCACTCCATCTCTGGATCTACTGTGCCAAGCTGCCTCTCCCCCTTCCCTTAGGCTCGACCTCACTCAGCTTCTATTACGTCGCACCCAGTTCTCCCTCCCTGTGTTCCTATGATCTTAAAATCCACTCACTCTTAGCTCTTCTCCTTCATCCTCCCAGGCCTCCTTGGAGCACGAGGAGGGGAAGATCCTCCGGGCACAGCTGGAGTTCAACCAGATCAAGGCAGAGATTGAACGCAAGTTGGCAGAGAAGGATGAGGAAATGGAGCAGGCCAAACGCAACCACCTACGGGTGGTGGATTCCCTGCAGACCTCCCTTGATGCTGAGACCCGCAGCCGGAATGAGGCCCTTCGGGTAAAGAAGAAAATGGAGGGAGACCTCAACGAGATGGAGATCCAGCTCAGCCATGCTAATCGCATCGCTGCAGAGGCCCAGAAGCAAGTCAAGACCCTACAGGGTTTGCTCAAGGTATGCCAGCTTTCTCAGAACTAGAGGCATTCCCACCCCATGGAAATGACTTCAGTGTTTGGACAACTGTTTAGTGGTTCAGCAAAAAAAGAGCGATAAATTTGGAGATGGAGACCCAGATTTAAATCCTGCCTCTGCTACCTAGGGCAAGTCACTTAGCCTCTCCAGGTCTCAATTTCCCCATATGTAAAACTTTTCATGACTCCACTTGGGGTTTTCTTAGCAAAGGTAGTAGAGTGGTTTGCCATTTCCTTCTCTCGCTCATTTTACAGATGAGGAAACTGAGGCAAACAGGGTTAAGTGACTTGCCTAGGATCACACAGCTAGTAAGTGACTGAGATCAAATTTGAACTCAGATCTTCCTGACTTCAGGTCCAATGCTCTATCCACTGTGCCACATAGCTGCCTAATAATAATAATAAATAATGACATTTATATAATGCCTATTATGTACCAGGCCCTGTGCTAAGTACTTTACAAATGTTATCTCATTTGACACATACAACAACCCTGGAAGGTAGGTGATATTATTATACCCATTTTACAGTTGAGGAAACTGAGGCAAACAGAGGTTAAGTAGCTTGCCCAAGGTCATACAACTAGTAAATGTCTGAGGCTAGATTAGAACTCAGGTCTTCCTGGCTCTAGGCCCAGTTCTCTATCCACAAGGTGGCCTCCAAAACTCTATTAGAGATCTCTAAATCTAAGACCGTATACTGGGAGCAAGTTCTGGTACAGGCTCTAGAACCCTGGTGCCTGGAGCAGCAACTCATGGTCATGGCAGAGATATTGATAACCATGAAGGCACGGGAACCCCAAGCTTTTTAGCCTGTCTTGGATCTCAGAGCTGCCCAGGTCAGCCCAGATGGGGTCACTCTCATCCACCTACTCAGTTAACGCTACTGCCATTATCCTACCTAATGCCGGTTTCTCTCATTCTCAGGACACCCAGATCCAGCTGGATGATGCGGTCCGAGCCAACGATGACCTGAAGGAGAACATCGCCATTGTGGAACGCCGCAACAACCTGCTACAGGCAGAACTTGAGGAGCTCCGGGCTGTGGTGGAACAGACAGAACGGGCCCGGAAGCTGGCTGAGCAGGAACTCATTGAGACCAGTGAGCGGGTACAGCTGCTCCACTCCCAGGTGAGAAGGGAACCCCACTGGTCATATGAAAGGTGTGATGGTAAATGTTTAACAACCGGCTCTCTACAGAGTGCCATACTTTTACATTTAATCTGCATCACTTTCTTAAGTCTACAAATCAATAAAATAATACATGAAGCCCTGGTTTGTAGTTTGCTGATTTTTGAGGTGTAAATGTTCATACTTTTTTTTTTGGATGGGGAAAGGCAAGGCAATTGGAGTTACATGACTTGCCCAAGGTCACACAGTTAGTTAAGTGTGAAGTGTCTGAAGCAAGATTTGAACTCAGGTCCTCCTGACTTCAGGGCCAGTGCTCTATTCACTGAGCCACCTAGCTGGCCCAATGTTCATACTTAATTTAACAATTGGTTCTGGGACCTGAGGGGGACCTAACACACACTGATTGTGATTTTTACTACCAGTAGAGAAAGCAGTCTATAACAAAACCACTTGTTGGGTGTCGTCTCCAAGTATAGCACATAACACAAACTTACAGAATTTTAGAATTGGAAGGGACCCCAGCAGGCATCTAGTCTGATTAGAAATCCTCCAAAAAGAATCCCCACTATACCATCCCCAACAAACAGTCATCCAGCCTATGCTTAAAGACCTCCAATGAGAAAGAGCTATTGAATGGACTTATTGGACCACTCCGTTAGATAGTTTTTCTGGTATCAAGTCTAAATGTGTTTCTTTGTCACTTCCAGCCTCAGTTTTCCTCATCTATAAAATGAAGGCATTGGAATAAGTCCCTTCCAGGACTAGACCCTGTGATCTTTTGATTATATATCTGATTACACCAAGATTATTCAACTAAGACATTTTATTTATAAAGGTAGCATGAGTTGTGGAAGGAGGACTAAACTTGGAATTGGGAGAACTAGATTCAAATCTCACCTCAGATTTGCAGTAACTGTGTGACCATGGGCAAGTCACTTAACTTCTGAGATCCTTAATTTACTCCTCTGTAAAATGGGGATAATAATCCTTGAGCCCACATTATAAACATTAAAGTATTATATAAATATACTAAAAGATAACTGTAAAACTTTACCATTATTTATATATTTTTATATAAAGGAACTGGCCTTGGTTCAGTTCATAGTTGGGGGTAAACCACCCTTAGACACAACCAACCCAGTGAGTCATGAATTTTCTTTGTTTCCCTCCCTACCATCCCAATTTAGAACACCAGCCTAATCAACCAGAAGAAGAAGATGGATGCAGACCTGTCTCAGCTCCAGACAGAAGTGGAGGAGGCAGTACAGGAGTGCAGGAATGCTGAAGAGAAGGCCAAGAAGGCCATCACTGATGTGAGTATAGAGCCCTCCATCTACTCCTGGCCAGTGTCACCCCATGGCCTTTGGTGTGCCTAGGCCTAAAGGAGGCTCCCTCCCTCTCTCTCCACACCCCAGGCAGCCATGATGGCCGAGGAGCTGAAGAAGGAGCAGGACACCAGTGCCCACCTGGAGAGGATGAAGAAGAACATGGAGCAGACCATCAAGGACCTGCAGCACCGACTGGATGAGGCTGAGCAGATCGCCCTCAAGGGAGGCAAGAAGCAGCTGCAGAAGCTCGAGGCCCGGGTGCGGGAGCTGGAGAACGAGCTTGAGTCAGAGCAGAAACGGAATGCCGAGTCAGTCAAGGGCATGAGGAAATGTGAGAGGCGCATCAAGGAGCTCACCTACCAGGTGAGCCAACAAAGACTTCAGGACTTTGGAACTGTTCTCAGCTCCTTTGCTCTAGCCCAGTGGCTTCAAACTCAGAAATGGGGGCCACTAAAACATGCAGAAAACTCCCTACAAGCTGCACATTGACTTAGAAAAACACATCTTAACATCATCTATGTTCTACCAGTTACATCTTAATCAGATTCAACTGCACACGAGAGTGATGTTGGCCACGTGTGGCCTAGGATGTTTGACACTTCTTATTTAGAACCCGGTCCCCTAAGATAAAGTAAGCCTTTCCTCCTTGGCCTTCAGCATGACTAGCTCCTTCCTGGGGTGGATAATGCCCCAACTCATGGTCATATTTCACATCATCAGTCCCCAAAAAGCCCAACCCTATAAACTCAACCTCACAGCGTAGCATCACAGGACTATGCCCCGAATTCTGGATAAAGATCATCCAACATAGTTCAAGAACCACATTTTAGAATAGGTCATAAATATAACCATCCCCCAAAGAGCTCTAAAGGTCTCAAGATCCTAGAAACAACACTGAAATATTTTAAATCCTCTGGACAAGAACCAAAGGAAATGATACCATTTTCAGTTCCAACTCAAAGCTTTTGTTCTCTAGAATCAGTTTCTGAAGAAAGTTCTTTCTTCCTAAAATTAAAATGCCACAATGCCTCTAGAACAAAAACTAGTGGTGCCACTTGTCTGAGGACCTGGAACATACCACTTTCTATGTGACAATTGTATTTTAGGAAAATCTCCAGATCACATCTGAAGTTCTAGACCCAAACCCAGTCTTTACTCTAGAGCAGGGTTCCTTAACTGGGATATGGGAGCTTTTTTTTAAGTTAATTTATTTATTTTTCATTTTCAACATTCACTTCCATAAGTTTAAAATTTTCCCGCCTCCCTGCCTCCTCCTTCCCCAACATGGCCTGCAATCTGATATAGACTCTACATATACATTCCTATTATTCCTATTATCACATTTAGTCATATTGTATAGAAGAATTATAATGAATGGGAGAAACCATGAGAAAGAAAAAACAAAACAAAAAAGAAAATATTCTGCTTCACTCTACATTCAGACTCCATAGTTCTTTCTCTGTATGTGGATGGCATTTTCCATCATGAGTCCTCTGGAATTGTTTTAGGTACTTGCATTACTGAAAAGGGCTAAGTCTGCCAAAATCAGTCATCATACACTGTGGCTGTTACTGTGTACGTGTTCTCCTGGTTCTGCTCACTTCACTCAGCATCAGTTCATATAAACCTTTCCAGGTTTTTCTGAAGTCTGCATGTTGTGAACTTATTTTGAAAATTATATGTCAAAATAATTTATTTCCTTTGAATCTCATGTATTTCATGCATTTAAAACACTACTCTGAGAAGAGATTCATAGCCTTCATAAAACTGCCAAAAGCATCCATGACACTAAAAAAGTTAAGAACTCCATCTCTAGGGACAAAGCCCAGAACCTCATTGTTTTCATCAGACAAATCTCAACTCATGCCTCCCACTGCCCTCAGTCCCTTTTCTATGACAGTAAGGAGAGTGCAGTGATAGAGTGAAAAGCAGAAAATGGTGTCAGTGGAGGATTTAGTGATAAATATTAAAAGAATTAAAAAGGGGGAAAAAAGGTCAGTGGGCTCTCCAATGACTTCTTCATCCCTGTTCCCTGGCAGACAGAGGAAGACAGGAAGAACCTGCTTCGGCTTCAGGATCTGGTGGACAAGTTACAACTGAAAGTCAAGGCCTATAAGCGGCAGGCTGAGGAAGCGGTAAGTGTTCACTTTGTGGGAATTGGGAAATATGGGGAGTGGACACAGGAGTTAGGAGCCTGGATCAGTAGCCTAACTAAAGCCCAAAATGGAAAAGGAGTTGGTTTCCTAAGCCAAAGATGCCTAGGGATGCCCTTCTCTCCTTACTCCAACCGCAATCATTTCTTCCTGGTCTTTTCCCTGCCCCTGCCACAGGAGGAACAAGCCAATACCAACCTGTCCAAGTTCAGGAAGGTCCAGCATGAGCTGGATGAGGCCGAGGAACGGGCTGACATTGCCGAGTCCCAGGTCAACAAGCTTCGAGCCAAGAGCCGTGACATCGGTGCCAAGGTGAGCCCCTTGTAGGGTACTCCCAACTGCCAGAACCTCCAGTGCTCTGTACTCGCCACAGCAAACACACGGATCCTGGACACTGTTGCTTCCTCAGAAATGGCACCTCTTTCCAGGAGCATCCCTCTATCAGGCACCCTGTACACAGCTCTCCCAACATGGTTTCTTAAGCCATTAGGTTCCTCATCCTCTGGGTTTCTCAAACATTGGGCTTCATACCCCAACAGAACGAGACTCTCTCTCCTGAATCTAATCACCGCTAACTAGCTCTGTCACCCTCAGTAAGCCATTTCTCAATGACAGAGACTCAATTTCCATTTCTATAAAATGAGGTTTGACTAGAAGATTTGTAAAAGTCCCTTCTCGCTCTAAAATTCTGATTCTATAAATAGCATGCCCAGGGCTTATCATCATCCCTGAAACTGAACCCTGTAAGATTCTTGACTTCTTCCACTTTGACCCTTACCATCTACCCCTTGTGATCCAAACCCTGGAGAACTTTTACACTGATTCCCTAGGGATGCCTGTACAATCTTCACCTGTCAATCAGCTCCATATGTGTCCTTTCCACAGAATGCACCATAAGTTCCCCCGAAGCCCAGAACCAGACCTTTCTCTCATCATCCTGGTCCCTGACTCCCTTCCCTCAGAACTGACTTGGACTTTGTTTCCTTTCAGAAGGGCTTGAATGAGGAGTAGCCAGGCTACAATGTCCTGCACTGACCTGGAGGTGCAATTATGGGCCCTCTCAACTCCATGGTCCCTGTACAATAGACCCTGCCTAGGAAATAGAATAAAAAATTCTCCTAGAAGCTGAGACACTGGCTCCTGCCTTTTCTTCTGCGCCACCTTGCCCTGATGTAGAGAATGTGGGGAGACAGAATGAATTCTTGGGAAGGAGAAGATTCAGGGCTATGTTAGGAGGCACCCATGTATGGCTATCCACTTGAGTCCACTCAAGTAGCCCCCTTCTCCCTATACTTTGGGATCAGCAAGATGCCCAGGGTTTGGATTCTACTCTATATGCCATGGAGAACAACATGGAATAAGAGGTATCATGAAACAATGGAATGAGTACTGACTCTGGCTTCATAGGACCTGGGTTCAAATCTCACCTCTAATACCTAAAACCTTGAGCAAGGTCACTTAACTTTTCTGGGCCTCAGTTTCCTCATCTATTAGAAAAATAGCTTCCAAGTATTTTCTAACTCATGGTGTATGATCCGATGAATAGACCAAAGAGTCCCCCTGACTGGAGGCCTTGCCAGAAGATGGGACCCATTCTAGAGATTGAAAAGAATAGGGCTGCTCTGGAGTTTGGTCAAACTCTGGAGAAAGTTTGGTCAAAATATAAGGTTGTCTTAGCTCTATCATAGCATGGGACTATAACTCTTATTCTGAACCTGAGCCAATCACATTGACCTTTGCACACACCCCATGATCAAGGATTGATAGATCTAAAGAAAACAATCATCTGCTCATTGCATTACATTTTTTTGGTCAGATATGAGATAGCCTCTCATATTCATTGCTCTGGTTTATTCCTAAGGACATTGGAAAAGCTGTGAGCCTTATAAGCTAGTTCTCCTGAATAAGGGAATAACCTTCTAGGTCCCAGTGAAGGCCATTGTAAATGGCAACACAAACTTGGGTTTGTGTTTCCAGATATGATGGGAGCCATGTTGGCCCCTCACCCTATCATGGTATTCTGTTACTTAGTGAGATAGTCACTACCCCACCCTATCCCCTCCAAGCACCTGCTTAGAGGCCTCCTCTCCCTTCCACTCATCCAGTATTTTCCTTGGGGTATAGGGGAGTCTGCTTCCTCCCCACCCATAACAGAAGAGTCAAATACACAGCCTCTGGGTCAGATGTGGCCCACAGCATTCTTGTGTGCTGCCTGAACTAGATTTAAGGTGTAATTGGGAAATATAGAACTAAAATAAATAAAAATGCAATAAAACCTAAATAATATTACATTTTAAAGCTGTCTATACACTGCCTGCAGGGATCCTTGTTATGGTTTAGTGGCCTCCACTTCTATTTGAATTTGACCCTATTGCTCTAGGACCCTGCATTATTTTTTTATACCCTTACTCTCCTTAAACTCTATACCTCTCCTATCCCCACCCTTGCCCCTTCCAGGGTGGAGGGATGCTCTCTTGACCCATGAGGGCCAACACCTCCTGAGAAAGGCAGAACAGGGGTGTCATAGAATAGAGGAATGGTGGGAGGACACCTCAGGGGGAAGGAAAGTGGGGTACATAGTCACTGAGAAGGGTGAGACCACAGACAAAAGGAGGAGCCCTGGGATGGAAGTATCTCGATTCCAGTCCCATAGGACAAGATGGAAAGAAGGTGAAGGGAAAACCTAGAGAAATTCCCTTCTATTCCTACTCTCCAACTCCCAGGCCTAGTTGCGTAGCTATGAGTCCTCAGTCTCCCAGGCAGCCCAGTAGCCCCAGGATAGAGTTAAAATAGCTTATAGGCCTCCCACCTAAGGAGGAATACTTCACTGGGGTGGGGGCTTCATTGAGTGAGGATAGAGAAGGCATTCTTAACCTAAGAGATCCATGAATAGATTTTATGGGGAACTTGGATGAGAAAAAAATCACATTTTTGTTTTCAATGAGAACAACTTCTAGGTGAAATTTAGAATTTCCTTTCATTATGAATGTAGGTGGCAGGCAGCATAGTAGATAAAGCACTCACTGAACCTGGAGTCAGGAAGACCTGTGTTTGAATCTAACCTCAGATACATACTGCATGACCCTGGCAAGCCACCTAACTTGTGTCTGCTTCAATTTCCTCAACTATAAAATGGGGATAATAATAGCACTTACCTCCCAAGGTTGTTGTAAGGATCAAATAAGATAATATTTGTAAAAAGCTCTTAGCACAGTGCCTAGTACAGAGTAGGTACCTAATAAATTTGTGTTTCCTTCCTTTTCCCTTACTAAAACATAGGGCCCATAGGCTTCACCAGACTG
>NW_027186296.1:11561373-11566997 GCF_028583685.1 Petaurus breviceps papuanus | reverse complement strand
GGAGAGGGAGAGGGAGAGGGAGAGGGAGAGGGAGAAGGAGAGGGAGGGAGAGAGAGGGAGGGAGAGAGAAAGCTAATTTTTTAAAGCAGCATTTTAATAAGAAAGGCTAGCAAAAGCAAAGGAAGAAAGAAGGATGCAAATACATGGAGGATGATCCAAGAGGTTTAGAAGGCTGCAGGGAGATGGCAAAAGCAAGTATGTAGTCCTGTGGTCATATTAAAGGGAAACCTCAAAAAAGAGATGGAAAGATAGAAACAAAGAGAAGCCAGCTGAGGCCCACAGGCATAGAGACTGGAAGCGGGTCCTGCAGAGAAGGAGCTCCCCATGCCCGCCTTACCTGTAGCTTCGAAGTGCTGCTCTCCAGATCTAGAGCTCATCCTCCTAGTGAGTGAGCAGAGCGGAGAAGTGGGTTTGGGAAGATAGAGACTAGGAGGAGGAGGAGGAAGCCTTGATGAAAGGAAAGGGGAAGGGGGAGGGCAGGGACCAGAACTGGAAGAGCAAAGGCTCTGAACCAGTTTAACCCCTCCCCATCCTCTCTCTCTTCTCAGACGCCAGAATCCTGTACATCACCCATTCAACCACCCCTCCCTACTCCCCTACCCTCATACCTTCATCTAGCCCACCAGTTTGCCCAGGACACAGGGTTCCTTGAGGATACACTCTGCTCTCATTGCCCTGACCTGACCTCATCTAACCTGGCACTCTCAGCCCCCTTATCATGTACCCAGGCTGATGGGGGATAAGGACAAGTAGTGACATATAGGGCTCTGGGCTGAAGAGTTCCAACTGTGACATAGAATGACCTCAAGTCTGGAGAAATAGGGCATTTGGTGCCTGGGGGGTGAAGAGGGATCTGAGGTTCACATCTCCTGATAGTGGAGGGATCTGGGGCTCACTTTGGTTGGCGAAGGGAAGTTGTGAGGGTACAAAGAGATATTCTAGGGGCATACCTCTTGTGGAGGGGAATTTCATGTAGATAGCTTTTTGGGAGAAGGGGTACATAATCCTAGGTAAGGAAGGGGGTCCTGGAGAGCTGGGAATAGTGTGAGAGAGTGACTACAATGGAAAATTCCATTATTCTGGGGTGCTGACCTCGGCTTCCCTCCCTCCCTCTTTCACACCCCTGGAGCTATATTGAGAGGTGGCAGGGGATAGGGGATGAGAGGAGGGGAGAGTCTGGGGAGAGTGTCCTGGCATGGGTTGGGAGGGGGTAGAATTCTGGCTTAGTTCCCTGGACACAGTGTCCACTTAATCACAACAGGCATGGTCTGCTGTGGGCTGACACCCACGGCCTCAATGAGGCAGCCCATCCCAAGGGCATAGACAAGGGTGCTCAAGAAGAGTTGGGGGAGCAGTGATGATAGCATCCCCCTAGAAGGGATGTGAGGGCAAACGCCCCTAAGGAAAGTGGAGTGAGGACCACAAAGGTGTCTTCTTGGTGAGAGGGAGAGAGCAGACATAAAGGTTCCACCGCTGCCAGAAATGCCAAACTCAAAGCCTGAGTGTTAATCTCAGAACATGATAGGCTTCCCAGTCATCCCCACTGGCACCTGTGTCCCCCATCCTGCCCCCACCCGCTCCAAATGAAAGGGAGCCCCTCATCACCACCCCTATCCTTTAGACCCTAGGATTAACACCTCCAGGTTTTCCTTGCCCACCCCACCTCCCACCAACACCAGGGACAGAGAGACAAGGGGCAGTGAGTGTGAGGATGCCTGGATAATTGTATGCATATGTGTGACTGAGCAAATCTAAGTGGGTGACTGAGTATACGCATGAAAACATGTACATATGGAAATATACATATATGGTATATGAGGGAGAAGAGTGTATTGATTATATATTAATATACTGGAAATATGGGAGAGTAATAATCACTGTCCAAAGAGATTTGAAGGGGTGGAAGGGTATGAGACAGCTATTTCCTCCAGCTCCAGAGCTCTCAAATGTCTCCCAGAATCAAGGAACCCCAGACAGATGTAGGAGGTGGCATTCGTTATCCATCCCAGAAGGGGAAACTGAGTCAGAGAGACAGGCCAGGGGTCTTCCCTACTTCATCTTGTCATCCTGGCACCAACCTAAAGTTTTCTCACCAGTTGGGGTGAGGGGAAGACAGGGTTCCATGGTTGGAGAGTAGGGGGAACAAGCAATTGAGCAAACAGGGGAGAAGGTGACCCACAATGAGCTTACTTTACCACACCCGCCCTTTGGGTTAAAAATAACCGAGGTAAGGAGCATGAGGGGAAAAAGGACAGTGTTGAAAGAAGCCTGCTGTCTTACCATTATCAGCCCATCAGCCCCTCTGAGGTGAGGAATGCACCCTAGGCCTAAAAAAAGGTCCCAGAGCCAGGAGGCTGGGGCAAAGTACCTTTCATGGGCAAATCTGGGGGCCTGGCTGTCCTGCTGTCACCTCGAGGGCAAAGGGATCGAGGGAGGAACTAGGAGGAGAAAGGGAGGGGGGAGGGTCCCTCACAATGGGTCCTAATTTGGAGAGAGGGAGTGGGGGTGGTGGTGGAATATAAAAGAGACGGGGAACTCTGAGGACACAGACACTGCAGTCTGCTGTTGGCTTAGGTAAGAGGGGGTGGCTGCTGAAGGATGTTCCCTAGATCCCCTCCCTTGAGGGGAGGTAGGGAGCACTGATCTCCTTGGGATTGGAGTGTTTGTAGTGGGAGGGAGTGGGATCAGAGGAGAAGGCACCCTCAGTCCTTTGGGACCCTCATCCCCTCCACACACCTGGGGAACTGCAATGGAAACTTTTTATCTTTATAAAGTTTCTGGTTGTGGGGAGGAGGGTGGTCAGGGGGCTGCATCAGAAAACAGGGGCCTTTGGGAGGATTTAAGAGAGAAATGTCTCTTAAAAAGAGAAAAAAGAGAAAGCAAAAACTCTCTCTCTCTCTCTCTCTCTCTCTCTCTCTCCCCTACCCACTCTCATCCCAACCCCCATCCTCATGTCACTCTATATTCCTGCATCACTGTCTCTGTATGCCCTTTCCCTCTCTGTATGTCTCTTTTTTAACTACTTTCCTTACTCTTACCCTCCCTTTTCCACCACATCTGTCTTTTTCTTTATCTTTGTTTCTCCCTGGCTCCATGTGCTTCCATCTCCTTGTCTGTATTACCATTTCCATCTCTGATTCCTATGTTTCCTCACTCTCTATTTTTTATCTTTTACTCTCTCTCTCTCTCTCTCTCTCTCTCTCTCTCCCCTCTCTCTTTATGTGCCTGTGTCTCTGCCTCTTCATTCCCTATCCCTAACCATGACCTTCCATCCCCAGTGTCCAGGATTCTTCTAAATTCTCTAAAAAATCTAACCAGGTAAGACCCAATCTTTCTTCTTTCCCCACAACCATAGACAGCTATGTGGTGGGAGCTAGGTGGAGGGGATCTAGGGATCTGCTCTCTGAGTTGCCCTGAGTTCCACAAAGAAGCATCCAATCCATTGCATTATCTCATTCCCTAGTCTCATGTTCATACAGTGGCCCCTCCTTTAGCTTCAAGCTTAGACTTTAAAGAAAGGGGGTAAAGGGTAGCACAGTAAGAGCACTGACTCCACTGTTGGGATGACTTGTGGATCAAATCTGTACTCAGACACTTAGCACCCACCCAGAAATACATGGCTGTGTAACCTTGAGCAAGTTACTTAACCCCAATTGCTTAGGGGCAGCCAGGTGGCTCAGAGAGTAAGACCACCGGCTCCAGTGTCGGGATGACCTGGGGTTCAAATCCAGGCTCAGATAGTTAGCACCACACTGAGAAATAACTGGCTGTGTAAACTTGAGCAAGTTACTTAACCCCAATTGCTTTAAAAAAAGAGAAAAAGAAAGGGGGTAAAGTAGTAGACTTTTGAAGGAAGAAGAGCTAATAAATACATGGAGATAGGAATATGGCTGAATATGGCATCATGGATGAGTTGGAAGAGAGATGGAGGTCAGTCATCCCCAGTGAAGGGAATCTCTAAGTTCAATATCATCCCTTGAATATCCCAGAACTGAAGTTTCTTGGGCCCCTATGTGTGTTTGAGGGCATTATCTCCTGGGCTTGGTGTCGCCTACTCCCCTCCAGGCCACTGAGTCCTTTGTCCTTGGAATGACATTTGGGTCACAGCTGTAAGAGTGCTGGAGGGCCACAAACTCTCTCTCTTTTACAGCTGTATTCTTCACTCTGTCCTCTAGTTCACTGCGAAGATGGGTGATGCCAATATGGCTGAGTTTGGGGCTGCTGCCCAATACCTACGCAAGTCTGATAAAGAGAGGCTAGAGGCACAAACCCGGCCCTTTGACATCAGGACAGAGTGCTTTGTGCCTGATGACAAGGAAGAGTTCGTCAAGGCCAAAATTGTGTCCCGAGAGGGAGGCAAGGTCACCGCCGAGACCGAGAATGGCAAGGTAGACAGGAGGACCAAGAACAAAGAGGGGAAGAGAGACTCCTGGGATTGTTTGTGGGGAGGTACAGAGTTAGGATAGGACAGGAGAATAGCTGAACCTGGCCTCTATTGTAAGAACAAAACAGAGGATCCCACTGACCCAGCTTCTAAGGCTGGTGCTATGAGATTTAAGAACAGATTTGCACTGAGCCTTTCAAACTTTCAAGGGCAGATATTTATGAGTCAAATAGACAGTTAGAGACATGATCTCTGGCCAACAGAGCTAGCTCACAAAAACAAAAAAATCAGGAAGGTGCTGAAGTGGAATCAGAAGACTTGGGGTCTACATTCTGGAGGGCAAGGAGAGCTAAAGACTTAGGAAGAGCATACAAAGAGGATAGGAGGCAGGAGAGGCGGGGGGCTGTGGGATGGCAGAGACGGAGGAGACGGGATGAATCTGTGAGAGAGATGCGGCCTGAAGTTATCAAGCTAAGGGCAAGAGCCTAGGATGTAAGGCCTCGGTCACAAACACCACCAGCTGTAGTGCCCATGGACCGTTAGAGCAGAATCTACGAGTGAAGCTGGGGAGGGCAGAGACAATGCATTATCAGTGTCACATCTGGGCTCCCCTTCCCTGCCAGACGGTGACAGTGAAAGAAGACCAGGTCATGCAGCAGAACCCACCCAAGTTCGACAAGATCGAGGACATGGCCATGCTGACCTTCCTTCATGAGCCCGCCGTGCTGTACAACCTCAAGGAGCGCTATGCAGCCTGGATGATCTATGTGAGTGCCCACAGCTGTGGGCGTCATAGGATCCCGCCCAAGGCATTGTGTTACAGCAACAGTCACAGCATCCCAAGCTAAAAGGTTAAATCATCCCGAAGGAGAACCAAAATGGGACATGATCCCTGTTTCCTGTCTTTCAATATGTCCCAAATTAAGTTCTGGATAGCTGTGGAGGTATTTAAGACATGTGACAGAACATCAGCTCCCATCTTATAGAGGGCTAGAAAAACAACCCAGGGGGAAATCCAGGCTCTATCCCTAAGCTCAGGATTCCTGGGGGCCTCTGTCAATCACTCCTTCAACGCTCCTGCCCCACCCCCCACACATACCCTACTTAGCCTTCACACACACACACACACACACACACCCTGCTTAGTCTTCACAAACAGTCACAGACACAAACACACACACCCTGCTTAGCCTTCACACACACACACACCCTGCTTAGTCTTCATACACACTCACATACA
>NW_027186296.1:11553677-11561363 GCF_028583685.1 Petaurus breviceps papuanus | reverse complement strand
CTCACACACACTCACATACACACACACCCTGCTTAGCCTTCACACACATACACCAGAAAAACACAGTGATAGCCACGTTCTGCCCATTTCTGAGTCTATGAATCTTCCCGACTTTCCATCCCCTCACACACCTCTACGCTGTCTCTGACCCTCCTCTCTCTTGGCTGCAGACCTACTCTGGCCTCTTCTGCGTCACTGTCAACCCCTACAAGTGGTTGCCGGTGTACAATGCAGAAGTGGTCGCTGCCTACAGGGGCAAAAAGAGGAGTGAAGCTCCGCCCCACATCTTCTCCATCTCCGACAACGCCTATCAGTACATGCTGACAGGTGAGAGATCCCTGAGTAAGGAACTCTCTATTCCTTCCATTTCCTCTCTTATTCCAACATCCTAACCCTATCCTTCCTCCTTCTTTTCTTCAGACCGGGAGAATCAGTCCATCCTTATCACGTGAGTGTCCGTCATCTCCCCAGACCAACTGTACCCATTTCCCTCTTGTGGGTGGGTGGGTTTCAGGGAGAAGACCAGAGTACTGGGAGGAAAGAGGGTATCTCTAAAACACTATGGAGGGAGTTAAGTCATGATATGAAGATTTTCAGGAAAGTCAAGATTATGATCCATGGAATGCTGGGATAAGATTGGAAGGAAACAGGGCAGGCTTCGATGAGAGGAGTGCAGGATTACTCAGTTCTAATTAGTTGCTGTTGCCACCAGTGGAGAATCCGGGGCAGGGAAGACTGTGAACACGAAACGTGTCATCCAGTACTTTGCCAGCATTGCAGCCATAGGGGATCGTGGCAAGAAGGACAGCGCCAATGCCAACAAGGTACCGATGGGGACACAGGCTCCTGGGGGGTCGTATAGAATGGCCTGAGATACTAGAACTCCACTACCCAGAGGGAACCACTCAGGACAGGCAGTCCCTCCATTCAAAAGCAAATTATTGGGGTTATAACTCCACCTGCTACAAGCTGGACTCTCCTTCCCTTGCAAGAGGTACTGAGAAGGTAAACAGAGACGTAGGGCCCTGTCTGCCATCCTCAGCTCTAGCCCCATGACCACCATGGCCTGGACGTTCACCCATCCAACACCTCCCAGTCAAACCAGCTCAAGCTCTTCAACCCCACCATGTGCAGACCTAACCAAAATTAGAAGTATGAAATTTTGCTGGGGGTGTCTCTTCCTTCTACAGGGTACCCTGGAGGATCAGATCATCCAGGCTAACCCTGCCCTGGAGGCCTTTGGCAATGCTAAGACTGTGAGGAACGACAATTCTTCCCGCTTTGTAAGTAATATTAACTAAATGGTAAACTCGTAATCACACCTAATAAAGAAGACAGTTATTACAAAGCAGTGCTTATTCAGTCTACAACTAAATTTGGAGTCAGGGCACCTGGGTTCAAATATGTCATCAGACACTTTCTAGCTTCAAGAACATGGAGAGATCACTTAATTTCTGGGAGCCTCAGTTTACTCATCTTTAAAATGGGTTCAATAATGATGTGTACTTATTGACCTCACATGGTGATTATAAGACAAACATTTTGCAAACTTTAAAGCACTATATAAGTATTGGAGAGGCAGTCCACTCTAGTAGATATCAAACTGCCCTTGGATCCAGGCAGACCTGGGTTCAAGTCTTGCTGCTTACATTGACTGAGTGTGTGATTCTGGACACATCATTTAACTTTCTAGTGTTCTGGGAAGCTAAAACTCTAAGTCGCAGAAAAAATGCCAACCTTGGGACAGCTAGGTGGCACAGTGAACAGAGCACCGGTCCTGGAGTCAGGAAGACCTGAGTTCAAATCCAGCCTCAGACACTTGACACACTAGCTGTGTGACCTTGGGCAAGTCACTTAACCCCAATTGCCTTGCCTTCCCCCCTCCAAAAAAAGAGAGAGAAAAGATGGCAACCTGCATTAATAAGGGGAGTTTCCTCACCTGAGAGTTCTCTATACTACCTACCATGGTGGGCCTCCATCAATTTCTCTGCCAGGATATGCACCATTCCACCCCCATATCCCCCATCTCTGCAAAGAAAAGAGGAAGGTGCATTTTTCTGAGCTCCTCTCTGTCATCAACCTTGATCATTATAATCACATAACATTCAATTTTACTTTTTTCATTCCTTCCATTTACATTATTGTTCCTGTACATAGGGTTTTCCTGATTTTCCTTACTTTACTTTGCATCAGCTCCCATGCTTTTTTCAATATTATACTAGTTATTTCTTATAGCACAACAGTACTCTATTATGGACCACAATTTGGTTAGCCGTCCCCACCCCCACACTTTCAATGGGCATCTACTTTATGTCTCTTTCTCTGCTACCACAAAAAAAGTGTTGCTGCAAATGTGTTGGTGCATAGAGGACCTTTTTCTGCCAATACGTATCAGTGGTAGAACCTGAACCCGGGTCCTGCTTCCTCTTAAGTCCAGCTCCCTAGCCACGATATAATGCTAGTTCTCCACTCATAGCATAATAATTGTGTGTTTACATAGCACTTTAAGGTTTACAAAGTACATTAGCTATATTATCTCATTTGAGTCTCATAAACCTATAAGGTAGGTGCTATTATCCCCATTTTACACATGAGGAAACTGAGGCTGAGGGAGGTTGTGACTCGCCCAGAGTGACACAACTACAAAACTCCTTGAGATAGGCACCTTGGAGTGGAGATGACTCTGGGTCAGAGTATCTGCACCTCAGTAATGACTTTGCTTCCAAAACTCTCCTGCATCAATCATCACACTCTTCTCTAAGTGGATGGTGGATCTGGGGGGTTTTTTTTGTTATTTTTATTTGCTCAAGGTCAAACAGCATGTGTATGATGAGTGCAGTCAGGGTTTTTGGGGAGGAAGGAGAGGAAGGTAATAACTAGCCCCTCCTGATGATTTCACTTTCCTCCTGCTGCCTCCTTCTCCTCCTCCTCCTCCCTCCTCCTCTTCCTCCTCCTCTTCCTCCTCCTTCTCCTCTATCATTCAGGGAAAATTCATCCGGATCCACTTTGGAGCCACAGGAAAGTTGGCATCAGCTGACATAGAGACCTGTGAGTGACAAAATTCCTTCCAAATTCTTCTGCCTGTCTTGGTCTCCATCAACCTTGCAACTTTCCTAAGTCTCTCTGTAATTCTCAGGCTTTCTGTCCTCTGAGACATGTACTCTCTAATCTTACCTAATGCTGCATCTGACTCTCATCAGTTTACTAGTATCTCCTAGTGCTTCTATCACTACTTCTGCATTTACCTCTCTATGTCATTATCTACCAACCTCCTTATCTCTGTCTCTGTCTCTCTCTCTGTTTCTGTCTGTCTCTGTCTGTGTGTGTGTGTGTCTCTCTGTCACTCTGTCCTCCCACCTTCTCTATGTCTCTCCATCATTGAGGTTCAATCTCCCCATCTGTCTGTCTCTCCATTCCTTTCTTTGTCATGTCTCACTCAGCTTCCTTACCCTCTTTATCCCCTCTCAGACCTCCTGGAGAAGTCCCGGGTTATCTTCCAGCTAAAAGCAGAAAGAAACTACCATATCTTCTACCAGATCCTATCCAACAAGAAGCCAGAGCTTCTGGGTAAGGCTTAGACCGAGTTTTCTCCCTTAATCACAGTACGCATACACATACCCACAGTTCAAGGGAAGGGAGAGTTGAAACTTCCTCTGGGGAGAGGGGGTCTAAATACCTAGACTCTAATTCACTCATTCAGTGGTTCTTCTTTCTCCCTCTTCATTTTGTTCCCCCTTACCTCTTGTTTTCATTGTTCTCTTGCTTTTTCTTCTCTCTCTCTCTCTCTCTCTCTCTCTCTCTCTCTCTCTCTCTCTCTCTCTCTCTGTCTCTTGTCTCTCTGTCTCTGTCTCTCTGTCTCTCTCTCTCATCTTCATCCTGACTCATGCCTGGAACAGACATGCTGTTGGTCACCAACAACCCCTATGACTACGCCTTCGTGTCCCAGGGGGAGGTGTCTGTGGCCTCCATCGATGACTCCGAGGAGCTCTTGGCCACTGATGTGAGTGGGGAATGGGGTATAAGGAGATGCTGAGATGCTCCACAGCTTTGCTTTGAGAATAAATTGTCCTCCTCTCTCTCTCCCCAACCTCTCCCTCACCCAGAGTGCCTTTGATGTCCTGGGCTTCACAGCAGAGGAGAAAGCTGGGGTCTACAAGCTGACAGGGGCCATCATGCATTATGGGAACATGAAGTTCAAGCAGAAACAGAGGGAGGAGCAGGCAGAGCCAGATGGCACAGAAGGTGTGAGAGATCAATGGGAGAGCACTGTGGGGTGCAGAGGGTGGGATGGAGGGAGGGCAAGATGGAGATTAAGGAGAGAAACAGAGACAGAGAGAGCAGAGAAAGATAGAATGGGGGAGAAAAGAGAGGGAAAAGAGGGAGGGAGGGAGAGAGAAGAAGAAGAGGAGGAGGAGGAGGAAGAGAGGAGAGGGAGAGGAAAGACAGAGAGAGTGGAGGGAAAAGAGAGAGGGGAAATAAAGAGGCCTCCTATAACCCTCAATGAAAAAGGAGAGAATTTTCTTCTCTAGCTCATTGACTTTCAGTTCCCAACAGGCTCTCCACAAGGATAGTAAGCATTAAATCTTTCTACATTTCTTTTTAACCAGACCTAGAGGTAACTTTTAATGAGGAAATTCCCTCTACCAAAGCAAATTGGAGCCTTTTCTACACCTTAAAGTCTTAAGAAAATGTCTGGGGCTCTTAAAGATTAAACATCTTTCCCAGATTCACACGGCCAATACGTGTCAGTGGTAGATCTTGAACCCGGGTCCTGCTTCCTCTTAAGTCCAGCTCCCTAGCCATGATATAATGCTAGTTCTCCACTCATAGCATAATAATTGTGTGTTTACATAGCACTTTAAGGTTTACAAAGTACATTAGCTATATTATCTCATTTGAGTCTCATAAACCTATAAGGTAGGTGCTATTATCCCCATTTCACACATGAGGAAACTGTGACTTGCCCAGGGTGACACAACTACAAAATTCCAAGGCAAGATTCAAACTCGGGTCTTTCTGACTCCAAGTGAACACTAGCCATTGTGCTATCTTGCTGTTTAGTGTAACCTATGAGAGAGCCCTAACTTGGGTTTTCTCAAATGCCCCACCCATTTTATAGGGATGACAAAAAGAGTAACCACAAGATCAGACCATTTCTATAGTTATTTAACTCAGTATTCGTGAAACTAGGCCTCATGAGTTAACAGTCACTCACAAGGAAAAGGGCGCTGGTAAATGTTTAACAACCAGCTTTCTGGGAAAATGTACATACAAAACACTTTAAAGTTTAATCTGCATTATTAGCATTTTCTCCATCATTATCTTATGTCTAGACAATCAACAACTGATAAATGTCAGTTCTTTGGGAGGGTCAAATGGGTGGGTAGAGGAATCTAACTACAGTTTGGTGCCAGGCAATCCACCTCCCAACAGGCACCAACTGAGTGCTTCCTAGGGATTCTGCCCTGCTAGGCTCTGTGGGTTATACTTAAGAAACATAACTCAAGGTCTTAGCCCTCAAGCAATTTACAGTTTAGGGAAAAGAAGGATGGAAACAATCATTTATTAAGAACCTACTATGCTCCAGGCACTGTGCTTAAGTGCTTTATAAATATCTCATTTGATTCTTGCAACAACCCTGGGAGGTAGGTGCTATTACAGAAAACTAATACACAGGAAATATTCAGTTCAATAACCATTTATTAAATGGCTACTGTGTGCCATGCATTATGCTACATTCTAGGGATATAGAGACAAAAATGAAACAGACCTTGCCCTCAAGTTACTTACCTTTTGGAGGGATGGAGAATGGCATGTGATAGGGATTCCAACCAATGAATCATTCAGCATTTATTAAACACCTACCATATTCCAGTCACTGTGAAATCAGGAAGAAGAGCCTTCTAGGCATGGGGGATAGTCTGTGTAAAGGTAAGGTAGAAAATGGAATGCAAGCAAGTCAATTTAGTTGGACCTTGAGATGCACTATATAAGAGTGCATCTGTTTAGCTGGTTCTATGTGGCCTTGGCTCAGTAGTATCTGGCAAATGAGATGAGATTATGATGATGAGAGTTGGGAGAGGGCTTGGAGGGGTGAGGGAGAGCATGCTCAGCTCTTTCTCTTTCCATCAGATGCTGACAAGTCAGCCTACCTCATGGGGCTGAATTCGGCTGATCTACTGAAGGGGCTGTGCCACCCCCGGGTGAAGGTGGGCAATGAGTATGTCACCAAAGGTCAGAGTGTCCAGCAGGTGAACTACTCCATTGGGGCTCTGGCCAAAGCTGTCTATGAGAAGATGTTCAACTGGATGGTGGTTCGGATCAATGCTACTCTGGAAACCAAACAGCCACGCCAGTACTTCATTGGTGTCCTTGACATTGCTGGCTTTGAAATCTTTGATGTGAGTTAGGGGAGTGGAGAGGAAGTGTGGTTTAGAGGTGAGCCCCGTAGTGGTGCTGGACTGAGAGCAGGAAATGCCACATCTCACTTAGGCAAGACACACCTTCTTCTAAGCCCTAACTCAAGTTAGGGAAAAGAAGGACGTCTCTTGCAAGGAGCCTTTGCCAAGCACTCCAGTCCTCATTGATTGCCCCTTCTCTGAATTTCTATTCTACCCTACGCTGCTTAGCTTTGATTGAACTTGATTGCTTTGTTTGGTTCTCTATTTGTTTCATGTGTTTTAGAATTATCTCCCTAATCATTGGGTTTTTTATTATATAGTTTTTCAATTATCAAGCATTTATCTGTCTCCCTCCCCACTGGGGGGAAAACCCCTTGTAACAAATATTCATAATCAAACAAACATATTCCTATGTCCAAAAATGCATGTCTCATTTTGCATATTAGTCCATCACCTGTACGTCAGGAGGTACAAGGCTTTCCTCATCATCATTCATGATGATGAATGATGAAACAATCAGAATCATGACTGATCATTGTGTTGATCAGGGTTTTTGAATGTTTCAAAATCATTCGTATTTATGTTGTTGACGTTATATACAAATTGTTCCCCTGGTTCTGCTCACTTCACTGTGCATCAGTTCATGTAAGTCTTCCCAGGTTTCTCTGAAACCATCTCTTTTTTCATTTCTCACAAAATAGTATTCCATTATAATCATATACTACAATTTGTTCTATTATTTCCCAGTTGATAGGTACCCCCTTAGTTTCTAAGGTTTTGCTACTACAAAAAGAGTTGCTATAAATATTGTTGTACATAGAATAACTTTTCCTCTTTCTTTGATCCCTAATTGAATTGTGAAGTCCCTTAGGGCAGGGACCTTGTCTTCTAATCCCTCATATGTCTATAGCAAATCAGAGACTGCTAGACCTGGAAAAGAGACATTAGACAGCAGTCCAATGCCTTCCTTTCATAGTGAGGCCCAGAGGGAACAATTTGGCCAAACTCACACAGCTAATTAGTGACAGGGCTAGAACTAGAATCCAGGTCTCTGGACACTCCTAGAGATTCCCCTTTCTAATGCAGCGTATCTGATTCCACCAACCTAGTTATCCAACCTCATCTCATCCTACTCTTCAACACATCAATTCAATTCAATAAACGCCATCCCTCCACTCAGCTCATCTTCCCTGTCTCACCTATATGCCATGTTCACTGATTGACTGAGTGACTGACCCGTCCACTCTCCCCCTCCTGTGCCCTCCAGTTCAACAGCTTCGAACAG
>NW_027186296.1:11515462-11548677 GCF_028583685.1 Petaurus breviceps papuanus | reverse complement strand
GTCCAGGGCAATTCAAAGCGGCCACCAGCAATCTCTTAGTCTCTCTCCACGAGGTGCAGCTTCCAAAAAGAACTTCCGCCTCTCTCTTGTCTCTCCAAATCTACATCACCAGCTCCTCCCACTTCAGGGACATCAACCAGCCCATCCCACAGGTGGGATTAACAAACTCTGGGTTTTAATACAATCAATTTGAAAACCAAGCCAATACAGGGGAATCTTTAATTGCCATTACTATCACAGCAACCTGATGGAATTCATCATCTGGCTGCCAGGAAATGAAGAGTTCCCAGATCAGAGAGAACCTATTGCTTGGGGGTGGCGATGAACTATAGGAAAGAAACCTCCAACTCCAAAGAGGGAAGGGAAAAATATATTGAGAGAGGAGACAAAGGGAAAGATATGGGAAGAGAGTGGTGGATGTACTTGGGTGGGAAACATAATAGACTAGAGCTAAGGATCTCTCATGATACAGACAGGATGTTTCTTGTGCCAGTAACTGGGAAGGTCACTGCCTGAAGATTCCTCCTTAGGAAAGGGTCAGAAGTGTCGGCTTTCTTGTGCATAGACTGGAGTGAGTTAATGGAGATGAGTGATGCCTTTCCCAAGGTGCCAGAGGCCAAGGTTAAAAGTATTAGGGCAGTGCCAAAGATCAAGAGAGTGTGCAAAACAGGGGAAGAGATGTGGTCTGAGATTTGGGTGGAGGAGAAGAGAAAGACTCCCAGTTCCCCATAGAGTTCAATACAATTTGTATCACCCCCGCTGATTACAAGCAATTCATGTTTTATGGCTGGCTGGGCAAATGAGGTTAGTCTTACCTTCTAACTTTCCCTAAGTAAAATGTATCTTCCAATGGCCACCAGCAGCAACATTACCCGCAGGGCAAAAAGCAGTCTCTAAGTCCTATCAATCAAGCAATCAGCTAGCATTTATTAAGCACCTACTGTGTGCCAGGCACTATGCTAAGTGCTGGGGATAGAAAGAAAGTCCAAAAAAAAAAAAACCCAAAACACCAAAACCAGCCGTGCCCCCGAGGAACTCACAGCATTCAAACAACAAATATCTGTACAGGATCATTTGGTATAATCTCCGTGTAAAGGCACTAACATTAAGGATGAGTGGGAAAGAACTTTTGTAGAAGGTGGGATTTGAGCTGAGACTGAAAGGAAGCAGGAAAGCCAGGAGGCAGAGAGGAGGAGGGAGAGCATTCCGGTCACAGGAGACAGCTCAGAATTAGAAGATCAAGACATGTGTGACATGTATAAACTGTGTCGGATGCAGTCACAAGGCGGGGGGAGGGCAGGGAAGGCGGGCAAGAAGGATAGAATTTGGAACTCAAAACCTTTTTTTTTTTAAAGCAATCAGGGTTAAGTAACTTGCTCAAGGTTACACGGCCAGGTGTTTCTGGGTGGGTGCTAAGTGTCTGAGCCCAGATTCGATCCCCAAGTCATCCTGACACTGGAGCTGGTGCTCTTACTCACTGTGCTACCTGGCCACCCTGAACTCAAAACTTTTTAAAAATGTTTTTAATTGTTTTAACATGTAATTGGGGGAAAATAATTTTTTTGTCTTTTTGGAGGGGGGAAGCAGGGCAATGGGGCGAGTGACTTGCCTAAGATCACACAGCTAGTAAGTGTTAAGTGTCTTGAGGTCAGATTTGAACATAGGTCCTCCTGACTCCAGGGCCAGTGCTCTACTCACTGCAACACCTAGCTACCCCATAATTTTTTTTTAAGAGAGATGTGTGAGAGGAGGAGTATGGAATGTTACTGGATCAAAGATAACATGGAGGGAATAAAGTATAAGAAGACAGAAAGATAGGAAACAACCAAACACAAGGTTCTATATTTGATCCCGGAGGCAAAGGGAAGCCGCTGGAGTTTATTGACTGGAGGAGGTGATGGGGTCAGACCTGCACTTTAGGAAGACTTATTTGGCAATTGAGAGGAGAATGGATTGGAGAGGGGAGAGATGAGACAGACACCAAGCAGCAGGCTATATTGTAATTGTCCAAGGGTAAGGTAATGAGGACCTGTAGCAAGATGGTTGTAGTGTTGAAGGAGAGAAGGGAACATATATGAGAGATGTTTAAAAGGTATGGGGCAGGGGGCGGTAAGAAAGAGTCAGGAGTCAAGAATAACCTAGGTTGGAAGCCTGAATGGCTGGGAGGACGGGGGTATCTATGACCCTAAGAGATGTTAGAAAGAGGGGAAAGCTTGAGGGGGAAAGTTAATGAGAAAGGAAACAGAGAGAGAGGGGACTATGGAAGGTGGAGGTAGAATGTATGCCTTCTCTCCCTGACTGATTCTTTCCTCTCTCCAATAGCTGATGCAAAAGGCAAAGGAGGCAAGAAGAAAGGGTCTTCCTTCCAGACAGTGTCGGCTCTCCACAGGGTAAGAAGAGCTAGCCACTGTGGGTAGAAGTGGGAGTACTGAGGGAAAACTTGGCCAAGCAGTGCAGGGTGAGAAGGAACTGAGAGGGAAAAGACCAGAGGGACTTGTTACCTTAGACATGCAAATTATGCACAGGTCATATGCAAACTCAGGGCTGTTAGTCTTAAGTCAACACAGTTAGGGTTTCAGTGTTGCTGGGGCTAGGCCTCAGGGTGTCCAAGAGATGACTCTTGTCATCCCTAAACCTCCTTGACCACTGCTATCCAACCCCAGGAGAACCTCAACAAGCTGATGGCCAATCTAAAGACCACCCATCCCCACTTTGTGCGATGCATCATTCCCAATGAGAGGAAAGCTCCTGGTGAGTAGTAAGTGGGGAAAGCAGTTAAAAAAGGTGGGAGATAGGGAATGTTCTGCCTACATTTACTGAGAAACTTCTCTTTTATCCTGTCCTCTGATACCTGCAGGGGTGATGGACAATCCCTTGGTTATGCACCAGCTACGCTGTAATGGGGTGCTTGAAGGGATCCGAATTTGCAGGAAGGGATTCCCTAACCGCATCCTCTATGGGGATTTCCGACAGAGGTGGGTGAGGGCCACCAGGGAAGACCTTGGGATCTGGAGGGTGGGGCAGGTCAGAGGAGGGTAGGGCTGGTGGTAGAAGATCTTGTTCCTAGGTAGCATCATTCTCCATTTAATCAACAACCACACAGAGTGAGGTGACCATGTCCACCTCTCCCATCAGGTACCGGATTTTGAACCCAGCAGCCATCCCTGAAGGCCAGTTCATCGACAGCAGGAAGGGGGCAGAGAAGTTGCTTGGCTCCCTGGACATTGACCACAACCAGTACAAGTTTGGCCACACCAAGGTGAGGGAGGCAGGGCCACAGAGGAGACTCACTGGGACTGTGTAGGTACTCCCTAAGGAGAGAGGGTCTGAGGCCAGAAAGAAGAGCAAAGGGAGGGAGAGACCCACCTTGTCCTTTACAACCTTATGGTTCCCTCCTCCCACCAGTTTCATCCCTAACTTCCTTTTCTCTCTTTTCCTCACCCCCAGCAGCCCGAGTCCTCCCTTTCTAGGAGGATGGCTCTTAGTCCATACTTAGGGATAGAGCAGGGAGATCCTAGAAAAGGGGAGATGTAGGTTCCATCCCATGATTCTTAAATCTCTGTAATGAAATCTCCCAGCTCCACCGATCTTCCTTCCCCAATTCTCTCTGGGAGGACTGGGAGAACTTCCCATGAGGATAACCCTTACTCTTCCTCATCCCCAATACGTGAATGTTCTCTCCAGGTGTTCTTCAAGGCTGGGCTGCTGGGGCTGCTGGAAGAGATGAGGGATGAGAGACTATCCCGCATCATCACCCGGATTCAGGCTCAGGCCCGGGGCCAGCTGATGAGAATTGAGTTCAAGAAAATTGTAGAACGAAGGTGAGAAAGCAAAGAAGGCAGGGCAAGAGTTGAAAAGGGCGGGGATGGCTAGGTGGCTCAGTGAATAGAGCATCAGCCCTGGAGTCAGGAGGACCTGAGTTCAAATCCACCTTCAGACACTTAACACTTACTAGCTGCGTGACCTTGGGCAAGGCACTTAACTCCAATTGCCCTGCCTTGCACCCTCCAAAAGCAAAGCCTGAAGGGCAAGGGGGTAGTGGTAACCTCTGGTACTCTAGGAGGAAGAGCACACTATAGTGGGTAAAGTGCTGGGCTTTGAGTCAGGAGAGACCTGACTTCAAATCTCATCACTAACATTTATTGTCTGTATGACCAGGGGCAAGTCACTTACTCTTTCTGAGAGTCTCTCTGAGACTCAGTTTCCTTCTCTGTAAGATGAGGATAATGACACCTGAGATACCTGCTTTATAGAGGTGTTGTGAAGATCAAATGATAACATATGGAAAGCAATTTGCACATTTATAGCCCTATGTAAATGTCAGTTATTATTGAGAAAGATAACATGTATTAAGTAACTTCCCTGTGCCTACCACTATTCTGGGTCCTCTATGGGATACAAAGGGAGGGAGAGAATGGCTCCTGCCCTTGGGGAATTTACAATCTTCCTTCCTTCCTTCTCAATGGTAGGAGGTCTCTAAGACTGAGGAGTCTTAAGAAGTGCAAAGTAGAACCTGGTTCATGGGATTGAAGGATAAAATTAATAGGTTCATGGCACCCCTCTTCCTCACACTGACTTTTCCCTCTTAGGGATGCCCTCCTGGTGATCCAATGGAACATCCGGGCCTTCATGGGGGTCAAGAATTGGCCCTGGATGAAGCTCTATTTTAAGATTAAGCCTCTGCTGAAGAGTGCAGAGACAGAGAAGGAGATGGCCAACATGAAGGAAGAATTTGGGCGCATCAAAGATGCCCTGGAAAAGTCAGATGCTCGACGGAAGGAACTGGAGGAAAAGATGGTATCCCTGCTTCAGGAGAAGAATGACCTGCAGCTCCAAGTCCAAGCAGTAAGACCCTTTGGTCCTCCTTATCTTCCCCATCCTCCTTACCCTGCCCTTACTTAGGAAACAACCCATCTTCCTACCCCAGAGCAGCCTCTGAGTTCTAAGTCTTTTTCTTATCTTCCTTCATCTTCTCCTTACAGTCTCTTGTTTTGTTTGTCTATTTTTATTCTGAACTTGCCAAACACCCGAGAAAATAGGCATTTCCCTATATATACTAAAAAAGAAAAATAAAATTATTCATGAAACTGTAGGCAAATGTTTGCATATCTTTTTTTTTGAACCGTATATAAATGGTTCCACCTGTTTTTTTCAAAGCTGTCTTGCTTATTTGTGCTTCTCTCTGGTTTGTCTTCTGTTCCCTTCTCTTCATTTAAAAAAAAAAAGATGCTTAATTAATCCTCTTTTCTTTCATTTCATTTTTTTTTTTTGCTAGCCTTATCCCTATCCCTTCCTTCTCCTCCTCCTTGTCCTCTTAAGGAAAAAAAAACCCTCATAGCAAACATGCAAAATCATGCAAGACAAATTCCCACCTGAAAGAATTTGCTTTATTCTAAACCTTGAATCCGTCATCCTTCTGTCAGGTATATAACATGCTTCACCATCCAGCCTCTGGAATCACATCTGGTCATTGCATTGATCAGAGTTTTCAAATCTTGTTTTTTTTATAATCATATTATTATAGTATAAATTGTCCCCCTGGTTCTTTTCACTTCACTCTGCATTAATACACTCAGGCCTTCCCAAGTTTTTCTGAAACTGTCCATGCTGGCTTTTTAGTGTTTCTTATGACACTATAGCATTCCATTCCATTCACATACTATACTTTGTTTGGCCAATGTCAGTTGGTAGAGTCTCTCCTCCATCTCTCATTTTCTCCATCCTCTGCTCCCAGGAACAAGACAACCTCAATGATGCAGAAGAGCGCTGTGACCAGCTGATCAAAAACAAGATCCAGCTGGAGGCCAAGGTGAAGGAGATGACGGAGCGCCTGGAGGATGAGGAGGAGATGAACGCTGAGCTCACCGCCAAGAAGCGAAAGCTGGAGGATGAGTGCTCAGAGCTGAAGAAGGACATTGATGATCTGGAGCTGACCCTGGCCAAGGTGGAGAAGGAGAAGCACGCCACGGAGAACAAGGTGAGCAGAGGGATTCCTTCCAGTTCCATCCCTAGACCTCCATGGGACTTCTAGGCCATGCTGGCCTCTGCCATGGGGCCAGGCCACTAGTAACACCCATAATCAAATCTGCATGTCCCCCTGTGGTCTACGAGATTAACACGAGCCCCAATATTGCACCCGACAATGCCTCTTATGGACAATACCTTGGAAACAGTTCATTGGTTTGGGCCTGCCATCCACAATGGTGGGTGGGAAATGGGTTTCTTATCCCACAGGTGAAAAACCTGACAGAGGAGATGGCTGGGCTGGATGAGATCATTGCCAAGCTAACTAAGGAGAAGAAGGCCCTGCAGGAAGCCCACCAGCAAGCATTGGATGACCTGCAGGCTGAGGAAGACAAGGTCAACACACTGACCAAGTCCAAGGTCAAGCTGGAACAGCAAGTGGATGATGTGAGTGGGTTTGATCCCATCCCCTTATGTTGCTGAGCAGGTTCTTTCCAGGAAACTGCAGTGGTCTGAGAGCGCAGGGGCTCTCCCCTTTCATTCTGTATGTGATCTTGGGCATGTCAGCCAATTTCCTTGGGCCTTTGGACTAGATGGTCCCCTACACTTCAAGATCTAGGGGATCCTATGATCTCCAGCACCTTACTCACTAGCATGCACATTAGCAGGGTCCTAATAAGTATTTGTTGAATTGAATTAAATAAAATCCACTGGTCTTATTTCTGAGGTCACTGGAACATCTATCTTATCTGAGATCCTTCTTCAGACTTTATCCTTGTTTCCTTTGGCAACTTGACCCGAGGTCCCATGTACTTAAGGACAGGAGCCCCATGAACTTTGGGTCTAGGGTTAAAGTTGAAAGGAGAACATTCTGTGTAGTAGATCCTTGGTCTTACATGGAATAGTCTCTCTCTGACTGTGCATCTGTCTCTATCTCTCTGTCTATTCCTCTTTCTTTCTCTGTCTCTGTCTCTCTGTATCTCTCTGTCTCTCTTATCAGCTGGAAGGATCCCTGGAACAGGAGAAAAAGGTCCGGATGGACCTGGAGCGGGCAAAGAGGAAGCTGGAAGGAGACCTGAAGCTGACCCAGGAAAGCATCATGGATCTGGAGAATGACAAGCAGCAACTAGAGGAGAAACTGAAGAAGTATGAACCCACGATGGGAAGGAGGGAGGGCGTTTGAGATCTGTGCATCAGTCAGAGGGCACGTCAGAACAGACCACCCAGCCTCCACTGTGCCTCTGCTTCCTCGGGGGTATCAGGGAGTGACTGATGTAACCCCTGCCATGGGGCAGATTGATCCCAATCATTCCCCTTCTCCCCATCCACACTCCTGGAAAAGCTGGCACTTATCATGTGTCTGGGGGGGACTGGGTAATCCCAGTGTCCTAGAACCCGGGAAGAGAAGAGGCAGAAATGAAGGAATACCCAGCACCCACCAGCCACCTCTGTTTCAGGAAAGAGTTTGACATAAATCAGCTGAACAGCAAAATCGAGGATGAGCAGGCAGTGGCTCTCCAGCTACAGAAAAAACTAAAGGAAAACCAGGTAATTGTCTGGACAGCTAGGCAGAGGGCACTGGGGAGAACTGAAGGGTTTGGATACCTCAGAGAAGACGCCTGGGACATTCTAGAATATAGAATGACATAGTGGAATCATCATATTATATCTCATACAATAGGGCAGCTGGGTGGCTCATTAGACAGAGTGCCAAGCCTAGAGGCAGAAAGATCTGAGTTCAAATCTGACCTGGGACATTTATTAGCTGTGTGACCTTGGGCAATTCACTTAACTCTGCCTCAGTTTCCTTATCCGTAAAATGAACTGGAGAAGGATATAGTATCTTTGCCAAGAAAACCCCAAATGGGGTCGCAAAGAATCATATATGATTGATAAAAGATTGAGCAACAGCGACAAAACCTCTCATCTAAAGGCAGAAGGACCTCAGAGAGAAATCCAGGGTTACAGGTGAGGCCCATGGAGTTTATGTGACTTGACCAAGGTCATACAGGTGGCAAGGGTCAGAATGGGGATTTAAACGCAGGTTCTAGGAGTCCAGAGCTAGGGCTCCTTCTTCTATACCCCAGGGCTTCCTCTCCTCGAGCTACCTGAAAGTTAACTGACAATGAGACTCTATCACTTTCCCCTAAGAGTCTGGTAACTCTCTAGAATGCTAATTATTTCTCAAGTGAGAATAGGTCACTTTCTCTCCAGAACAGCCTCAAATTGGGCTACTCTGGAAGCAGGGGTGGGGAATATCTCCTAATAATTAGCCCTTCTATTTTTCTGGGATAAAAAAGTTGGTGTTGCTTTCTGTTTCCTGGTCCATTTGCTCTAAAGCAAATGATAGAAAAAGTCCCTTCCCTACTCCCCTCCCCCATCTGGCCCCTTTCCTCCTATACAAAGGAGTAGACTGTCACAAAGATAGGTAGGAAGTCTCAGGATCACTCTTTAAAAAAACAAAACTTCATAACCTTTAACAAGAACAGTCAGATAAACATTAAAAACAAGAATAAAATCTTACATAGAACGCTTAGTATTTAACCAAGTAGAACCAAAGGTATTAACAAACATGAAAAAATAAGCATGTCTTCATTGTGTCCTTCTCCAGGTCCACCTAATATTTTGTTACCTCTGCCTTTGTTTTCTTCTCTTTAAAAAAAAAATATATATATATATATATAGTTATAATCAATGTATTTGCAGTTCAGGTGTAAAACACATTATTTTGTCTTTACATATTTCTTTATGTGCAGCATTATCTTTGCAGAAGGAATATAGCTGACTACTACCACTGGTATCGAATCCATCCCCCCCTCCCCCATGAGGTTAATCCTCCCTCCAGAGCACTTACTTACCCAAGGCACTCTCAGCCATCCACAGACAGGGACTCTGCCATCAACCTGCTGAGGACTCTGTTGATTTGGCCAGGATTCAATTCAATTTGACAAATATTTACTAAGCACCAAAACTAAGAAACTGAGTCAGACATAGGTTAAGTGACTTGCCCAGGGTCACACAGCTAGGCGGTACCTGAGGCAGGATTTTAACTCAGTTCTTCCCCACTCCAGCCCCAGCACTCTATCCACTGTGCTACCTAGGTGCCTGATTTTTTAAAAATGTATTAAGTGCCTACTATGTGCCAGGAACTGTGCTAAGTACTGAGGATATAAATACAAAAATGAAACAGACCATTAAGAAGTTTCAGTCTAATAATCATCTATTTAATCCAGTCTCCTCCTTCTACCTCCACCCCTTCCATATTACAGATGAGAAAACTGAGGCCCAGAGGGGAAAATCACTGACCGAGTCACATGGTCACAAGTAGTAAAACTAGTATTTGCACCAAGCTCTTTGGGCCCCTGTCTCCTCTGCATCCTCCAGGTGTCCCCATCTGCAATTCACTGGTTGGATTTTTTTTTTTTTTCTGGAATAAGAAAAACGGTTTTGTTTATGTCTCCTCCCTTTGTTATAACAGCTTGAATGTCTTCAGCACTTTAAAGTTTACAGAACCCTGTCCTCACAACTCTGAGGTAGTTTTACAAATATTGTTGTCATTACCCCCTTTGTAGAAATGAGAAAATGGCGGTGCAGAGAACTTAAGCGACTTGCCCAGTGAGTGTAAGAGCCTGAGCATCTATCCTCAAGAGTAATGCTCTTTCAGCTTTGCTATGCTGTCTCCCCTTGCAAGAACTAGTTTCCATCACTTGCTCCAGCCTGCTCTTCTTATTTCAATTGAGATGCTCCCCTCTGCTGGGAAGTGGGGAGAGTGGCTCTCCTCTCCTGCTACTGGTTTCCACAACACTGAAAATAAATAAATACATATACCAATGGAAACCTAGACGCTGCTGACAGTTGTAGAGTTTAGACACCATCCTAAAGGAAGGGATCATATCCGACCCTCTGCCTGGCCTCTGCTGCAGCCAGAGAATAAATTAGTGAGCGGAACAAAAAGAAGTCCTAGGTAGAATAAAAAACAAGGTTTTTAAGAGTCAGAAGACCTGAAATTTGAGTCCAGGTTCCAGAATTTACTAGTTTCATGACCTTAGGCAAGTTACTTACCTTCACTGGGCCTCATCTTGTCCATCTGTAAAATGGGGATAACAATGCTAATATTCTCTACCTCATAGAATTGCTTTGGGAAAAGTGCTTTGTGAACCTCCAAGCTCTAGATGAGTGTGAGATGGCCTTTCAGTCAGATCCATGAATAGGTAGCTAGGCAAACAAGGGAAGCAGGTGAAGACAGTGCCCTACTAAAATATCCATAAAATTAGCTATGCTCCTAGGACTCAGAATTAGGAAGTAAAACCTCAAATAACTAGTCAGATCAAGGAATTGAGAGATTGGGGGTGGGGGGTGGAGAGTCAATGGTTAATTGAATTCTCTGGTTACCTGAGGATAAACAGAAGCCACTTTTTTTCAGGTGTTTCCCATGCAAATCTATACAGAACTAACCCGTCCATTGTCCTGCCCTAGGAAGTAGAGCATAATGAATCTCATGGAAATTTTCTGTGATGACTCAGACATTACACTACCTCAGAGTCTTCTCTCTGAACACAAATTTTCATCATCTCATACTATACTTGTAGAAGGTATAAGAAACTGGGTTGAAGCTATACTAAGCCAAGGACATAGCCTGAAAGTATTACTTTGTTTTTAACTAAGGTTTTGCTATTTTTTGTCATTGTTTAAGCACTTTCCCTAAAAATGGAGGGCAAAGAGGAAAGAATCAATCATTGAAATGTGGCATTAAAACATGAGCCACCAGAGTGACCTAAATTCCAGATGGAAGAGATGCCATGATCCAATGTTTTAGATTCTAGGTTTGGAGCTTCAAGGTCATAGTGTAGCAAAGAGATCATCTCTCAGGAGTCTTTGGTTCATATTGCAGCTCTGATACTGTGCAACCATGGGCGGGTCACTTTGCCTCTGTGAGACTCAGTTTTATTATCTTTAAAATGGGAACAATCATACCTGCACCATCTACTTCCCAGTACTGAGAGAGGAAAAAAAGAACTTTGTAAGCCTAAAAGTGCTATATAAATGTGAATGTGTGTGTGTCTGGGTTTTTTCGGGTTCTGGTATTGATCGAGGATAGCCAATGTTATCTAGATGAGATTGGGCTTCATCTGTCCCTTCTGTTCTAGAGTTAGTGTCATGTGGTAAAAATCATGTCCCAGGATTTCTCACGGTCTTTTCTTTTATCTTTTTGTTTGTTTGTTTTTCCCATGAACTTCTTTTCTAATATGACAGGTTCATTTTTTCTGGCCCCCTCCTAACTCAGTGAGCCTGGAGGTCCTTGAGTTAGCTTTTGACCAAAGTCATCCCCTTTACTCTCTTTTCAACTAGATTACAGACTTCTCCTTTTGAAGACAAGACCCAGGTCTTTACTCAAATTATCTTCTCTCTGTCCCCAGGCTCGAATTGAGGAGCTGGAGGAGGAGCTGGAAGCAGAGAGGACAGCCAGGGCCAAGGTGGAGAAGCTGCGCTCTGACTTATCCAGGGAGCTGGAGGAGATCAGTGAGAGGCTGGAGGAGGCCGGCGGGGCCACTTCTGTCCAGATCGAGATGAACAAGAAGAGGGAGGCTGAGTTTCAGAAAATACGCAGGGACCTGGAAGAGGCCACGCTGCAGCATGAGGCCACGGCAGCAGCCCTGCGCAAGAAGCACGCAGACAGCGTGGCTGAGCTGGGAGAGCAGATAGACAACCTGCAGAGGGTCAAGCAGAAGCTGGAGAAGGAGAAGAGCGAGTTCAAGCTGGAGCTGGACGACGTCACCTCCAACATGGAGCAGATCATCAAGGCCAAGGTGAAGAGAAGACAGAGACAGAAACACAGAGACAGATAGAGACAGAGATAAACAGAGAGATACAGACAGACAGAAAGAGACAGAGACAGACAGACAGAGAAAAAGACAGAGATAGACAGAGAGGGAGAGAAAGAGATGAATGGAGGAAGGGAGAGAGGGAAGGAGCCCCAGTTTCTGGCTTGATTTTTCTTCTTTATCACCTCTGGTTGTTTTCTTCTGTTTTGTTTTGTCTCTCTTTCAACAATCCAATAAACATTTTGTAAGTGCCTAAGGTGCTCAGAGCATTGTAGCTAGTTGCTGAGGAAACAAAGCTTTTTTTAAAAAGTACTTCCTGCCCTCAAGGAGCTTACAATCACACCAAACTGATAGGCTTAGTCCTAATAAGCATACTAAAAAGTAGAATGTGATCTAGACAAAATGTTGTAAGAAAATTCCATAAGAGAGAGATTACCTTGTCCCTCATTATCTTTTAGCATCGGCCTACTAATTTGGAAGTCAGATAAGTGATCCCCAAGGTCCTGCCCTTGGCAACTTGTGTTATCGGAATGTCATAAAAAAAGTACTGGCTTGGAATTTGGAGTCTTACTACTTGTGCAGCCTTGGGCAAATCATCTACTGTCTCTGTGCTCTGGTTTGTTCATCTGCAAAATGAGGGAACTGGATTGCTTCTAAGAGCCCTTTCAATCTCCTTCCTTCATCTCCCTTTCTCTCTGCTTCCTTTCTTCACATACATCCTTCTCTTTTTTTTCCTCCTTGATACCACTGTCCCTCTGTGTTCTAGGATACCCCAATCTTTTTCTTCTGTATATATAGCTCCCTTAATCTCTCCTGCCATTCCTTTCTCTTTTTCCTTCCAGCTATTTATAGAATACACCCATTTCCATTCACCTTTTTCCTCTGGAACATCCTGAAATTGATGGTTCGATTCCAGCTCAAAGGAGGTTTTAACATTTCTTCTCCCAGTAGAATGTGAGCCCTTAAAGAGCAGGGACAATTTTATTTTTGTTTGGGTTTTTTATTTTTTGTTTTTGTTTTTTCGACTTTATAGCTTCAACACCTAACATAGTATCTTGTCTAATTTTTTTTGGTCTAGACATGAGATTTTAATCAATCTTAGGGCCTCCCTCTACCAAAGCAGATTGTCAACTGTTCTGCAATTTAGACAGTTGCCCTGAGGCATTAAGAGGTTAAATGGTTTGCCCTGGATTCCTCATCCTGTGTATATGGGGTGGGACTTAAACTCCTATTTCCTAAGTCCAAGGACTGTACTCTATCCACTATGCCATGGGTGTCTTGTATCTAGTGGGTGCTTAATAAATGGTTAATGAATTGGATTCTACTGAACTTATTTCCCCACCTTTCTCTCATTTTACTTTATAACCGTTTCATTCTCTCTCTTCATTCGGTTCTTTCTCAGTAGCTAGATTATTCTAGTTGACTCCCCTCATCCTTAAGCCCTGTCACACATGTTCACTGAGGCTTCCTTTCTCCCTAATACCCACAGGCAAACCTGGAGAAAGTGTCCCGGACTCTGGAGGACCAGGCGAATGAGTACCGGGTAAAACTGGAAGAAGCACAGCGTTCCCTCAATGACTTTACCACCCAGAGAGCCAAATTACAGACAGAGAATGGTAAGTGCCCTTCCCTTAGGTCCTTCTCTGCCACTCATTTCAGATTATTTCCTACCATCCTCTGGCCCTAACTTCCCTCTGCTATGGTTATGGGCTAAGGTCCCCTCCATACCTCACATACAAGAATCATCATTCCCTCTGCTCTAGGCGAACTGACTCGTCAGCTGGAGGAGAAAGAGGCACTGATCTCTCAGCTGACCAGAGGAAAGCTCTCCTACACCCAGCAAATGGAGGACCTTAAGAGACAGCTGGAAGAGGAGGCCAAGGTAAGACCGGGGTGGGAAGAAGACTTGGAGATGCACACTTGTCTGGTGTTGGCCAAGAGAGAATGAGCCTGGGAGATTAGGGGTAGACGCCTGAGGCTACAAAAATACACTAGGGAGTAAAAACAAAAACCATAAGCACACAAGGTCAGGAGACCTCGTATTCTAGTTCTACTCCTGCTAACTGTTAGCTGTGTCACCTTGGGCAGATTGGACCTCTCTCACCTCAGTTTCCCCATGTACCATAATAATGCTATATATATATATGGCATTTTACAGTTCATGAAGCACTTTCATATACATTATCTTATTTGATCATCACCAAAAGCCTGTCACACAGGTAATGAGTTATCCACACCTGACAGATGGGAAAATAAAGACCAAGAGGGGTGAAATGACTTATTCAGAGTTACACCCCAATAAGCACCAGAGCCAGGATTAGAACCCTTCTTACACGTGCAAGTCTTCTTGCACTCTAGGTAGGAAGATGAAATAAGAGGAAAAACACCTAACTTGGGGTTAAAAGCCCTGAATTTGGGCTGCTAGGTGGCACAATGAACAGAGCACCAGCCCTGGAGTCACAAGGACCTAAATTCAAATCCGGCCTCAGACACTTAACACTTACTAACCGTGTGACCTTGGGCAAGTCACTTAACCCCAGTTGCCCTGCCTTCCCCCACTCCAAAAAGAAAAAAAAAAAAGCCCTGGATTTATTCCCTGCTCTGCTACTCACCAACTGTATGACCTTGACTAAATTTGGTTTTTGGAGGCAATCAGGGTTAAGTGATTTGCCCACAATGTCTGAATAGGTGTCTGAGTCTAGATTTGAACTCTGTCCTTCTGACTCCAGGGCCAGTGCTCTCTCCACCTAACTGCCTCAGAACTGTATGACCTTGAATAAATCATTTAACCTCGTTTCCTGTTGTATAAAATATGGGAGTTAGAATAAGTGATATCCAATGTCTCTGCCAGTTCTAAAATTCTATGGCTCTCTGAGTTTCGAGCTAGGGGTAGAGTTTACAAATTGGGATGGAGCTTGGAGGATGTGCATGTTCCTCTTCACTAGAGAAGGTAATCAGGATCCTCCCATCTCTCCTCTGCTTTCCCACAGGCAAAGAATGCCCTGGCACACGCCCTGCAGTCAGCCCGCCATGACTGTGACCTCCTGAGGGAGCAGTATGAGGAGGAGACAGAGGCCAAGGCCGAGCTGCAGCGTGTCCTGTCCAAGGCCAACTCAGAGGTGGCACAGTGGAGGACCAAGTATGAGACGGACGCCATCCAGAGGACTGAGGAGCTGGAGGAGGCCAAGTGAGTCCTTAGCCCCCTCCTAACTCCACCGTACTGGTCCCCAAATCCCATTCAGTTTGGACCCCGGGGTACCCAGCAAATGGCATCGCAGTGAGTGATGTGAAGGAGAACTATAGATGGGTGATTCTGGGAAGACAGATAGGAGGTCAAGGTGGGAGGTCCCAGCCCAGGCTGGATGTGCCATGGCCCTGCCATGGCCCACAGCCTCAATGCCTCCAGTCCTCCAAGTGAACTCACCTGCCAGCTCACAGAGAACAGCACAAACATCCCGACTTGTAGCAGTGCGGAGAGTGGCTGAATGAGAAGAAGGGGTACAAGATGAGAGGAGGATTATAGGATGAAAGGGAAGAGGAAGTAAGGGGAAACAATAATGGAATCCTCCAAAGAAGGGAAAGGGAGGTCCTCTGGAACGATCCCGATCAGGCAAAGAATGACTGCCCCTCCTCTTTGGCCGGCCCTAGCCCACTTCCTGTGACAGGCGAGCTTTTGGTCCGGATTATACCTGATGCATGCGTATAAGACGAGCAAAAAGCTTGTTGGTCAGAGGACCCATCATCGGCCGAGGTAAGTACCCCGGGGGAGGGGCTGGAATCAAGGCAATTCCAGTCCTAATGTTGGTCCTAGACACTTGACCCCTCTAGAAGGGGATTCTCAGTAAATTTGGGTCTAGAATACTAGTTCTCCATATCTCTGCTGTGCGTTCTAGGTTACTGTAGAAAACTGGCTTAGTTCTCTCAGATGACCTTGTAGCCACAGTAGTTTCCTCAGGGGCTCACACTGCTCCTTCATAGATTTATTTCCACTCTTTCCCCCTCTGCCTCCCCCAGGAAGAAGCTGGCCCAGAGGCTGCAGGATGCAGAGGAGGCCGTGGAGGCTGTGAATGCCAAATGCTCATCCCTGGAGAAGACCAAGCACAGACTGCAGAATGAAATCGAGGACCTGATGGTGGATGTGGAACGGTCCAATGCCGCCGCAGCTGCTCTGGACAAGAAACAGAGGAACTTTGACAAGGCAAGGACAGGCAGGATGGGGAGGGACTGCCACAGGGTCAGAGGGCTCATCCAGTGCAAGCATTAGAGCTTGAAGGCATGTTAAAGGACATTCATGATAATGCCTTCATCTTAGAGGTGAAGAAATTAACTTGCCTGGTGTCATGCAGGTATCAGGTGGTAAATCCAGGGTTCAATTCAGGGTGCCAGGACTCCAAACCCAAGCCTTTTTACAGATGAAGAAGGAAAGAGAGATAAGGGGGTGGAATCCCCACAATGGGACTAGAACAAGAGGCAGGTGAACAGAAGGAAGAGAAATCTAGATGAGAATAAAAGGGGCCAAAGAAGACCACAGAGAAGCTGAGTGATGCCCAGAGGGAAGAGCCCAGGCATGAAGAAGGAGATAAAAGAGAGAGATTTGGGGAGAGGAAGCCAAAGGGATGGGAAGATGGGAGAGTAGGAGTTCCAAGGAAGGTGAGGGTAAGGAAGATGAGGATGTAGCAGAGAAATGGGCCAAGAGAAATGGGTATGGAAGGAGGCCTCAGGAATGGGGCTGAGGGGAGTGGAGCCTGGAGACTTTGTTGAGTGAACCACTCCCCATCCTTGGTCCTTGAGAAGATTCAGAGAAACTTGGACAAAGTTTGGAAGGAAAGGACAGGGAAAGGGAACTAGGAAAGAAAGATAAGGGGGAATATTAAAGATGGGGGGAATCCAAGTAGAGAGATGGGGGAGAGGAATAAAGAAGAGAGGGCAAGAAGGAGAAGGAATATGGCATACGAACAAGGTGAGAAAGAAAGATAGCATTAGAGCAGCTAATGGGAGGGGGCAATTTGTAGTAAAAGGACCAGGAGAAACTGTCCTGGGGGTGAAGGGGACAGAGCTGTGGATGGAAATACAAGCCAAAGATCATGGATTCTCTAGCCCAGAACCCTTGGGGTGGAGCTGACAGAACAGTGCAGAGCCAGCCCTGGGAACCTGTCAAGTGATCTGGTCCCTGTCTTTTTGCCTAGATCCTTGCCGAGTGGAAGCAGAAATATGAAGAATCTCAATCAGAACTAGAAGCATCTCAGAAGGAGGCTCGTTCCCTCAGCACTGAGCTCTTCAAGCTAAAGAATGCCTATGAGGAATCCCTGGAGCATCTGGAGACTTTCAAGAGGGAAAACAAGAACCTCCAAGGTGAGTCAGGGAGGGGCCAGGGCAAGGAAGGAGGAAGCAGCAGCTGGGGAAAGTATTGGGGAAGGACATAGGTATGAGAAGGGGACCACAGTCACTGAGGGTCTCTCATCTCTCCCCATGCTCAGAGGAGATCTCAGACCTGACTGAACAACTGGGAGAAGGGGGAAAGAATATCCATGAGCTGGAGAAGATCCGAAAGCAACTGGAAGTTGAGAAATTGGAGCTTCAGTCAGCTCTGGAGGAAGCAGAGGTGAGAGAAGGGCTGATTTCTTCTGCTTTTTACCTCTTCCTCCTATTTCTCTATCTAACCCCACCCCAATCCCCAGGACTGAATGGAAATCATTTCAGGCTAACTGCTCAATCCATTTGTTAAAAGCTATTTCTTCCTTTGGCTCCAGCCTGGTAATGTTCTCTCCCTTCCTCTCAGATTCCACATCCTTATACTTTAAGAAAAAGCCTCTCCCTACATGTTTCTCCCATGTCTCACCTTCTTCAAGGATGCCCCAGGACAGCTATGTTGAGGTGCCATATTCTATACAGTTGCCTCTAAGGAAAAGGTGACAGAGACTTGCGCTAAGGAAAGCACCATGAGCTGGGTCCAGGTGGTGATTAAAAAAATATTCTATCAGAGGCAATGAAAAATAACTTCCTTTGTATAACGATGCATGGTCACAACACACTTCACAGCCATACCGTGTTTCCCCGATAATAAGACCTAACCCGAAAATAAGCCCTCCCCTTACTGTGTAAGATTCCTCTAAAATAAGCCCTCCCCCGAAAATAAGCCCTATTGAGATTGCTACCGTAGTGAAGGTGATCCCCTGAGCTACACGCTACATTACGGTACCCTCTGTATGCACCGTCCCCCCCCCCCCAGTGAAACTCACGCTGTGCTCTGAGCTGCATCCAATCAGAGCTGCAGCAGTGAGCGCATCATCTTCCCCAGTGATTTGCTTGCTGGCGCCATTGAGAGCAGTGCCGCGGAGGAGAGCTGAGGCAGGACAACATAAGCCCTCCCCTGAAAATAAGCCCTCTGGTGTTTTTCTTTCCAAAACAAAAAATAATAAGACAGTGTCTTATTATTGGGGAAACATGGTATCCTCGTTTGACAATCATGCTCTCCCCTGTGAAGTAGATTGGGTTGGTTTTTTTAATCCTTGTTTTACAGATGTGAAAACTGAGGTTCAGAAAGACTAAACTCAGAAAGTCAATGGTAGAAATGGTACTAGAGGGGCAGTTAGGTGGCACAGTGAATAGAGCACCGGTCCTGGAGTCAGGAGGACCTGAGTTCAAATCCAGCCTCAGACACTTGACACTTAACTAGCTGTGTGACCTTGGGCAAGTCACTTAACCCCCTTGCCTTCATCCCTCCAAAAATAAATGGTACTAGAATCCAGGGTTCCTTTTCTACTAGGGGCTCTTCTACCACATCAGTTTTGCTAGGCAGCATATTCCTCTACTCTTGGCATCACACTCCACACCTCCTTACCTCTTTATGTCTCTCTCTGTTTCCATCAACCTGCCCTTCCTTATGTGTACCATTGCTGTCTATCCTTCCCTGTCTTAGCATGCCCCTTCAACATGAAAAGTGAGGTTTCAGCTCCTTTCTCCTCTCCATCCTCCCAGGCCTCCTTGGAGCACGAGGAGGGGAAGATCCTCCGGGCACAGCTGGAGTTCAACCAGATCAAGGCAGAGATTGAACGCAAGTTGACAGAGAAGGATGAGGAAATGGAGCAGGCCAAACGCAACCACCTACGGGTGGTGGATTCCCTGCAGACCTCCCTTGATGCTGAGACCCGCAGCCGGAACGAGGCCCTTCGGGTGAAGAAGAAGATGGAGGGAGACCTCAACGAGATGGAGATCCAGCTCAGCCAGGCCAACCGGATGTCCTCCGAGGCCCAGAAGCATTTAAAGATAGCCCAGGCCCATCTAAAGGTAATAGAATGAATGGCTTAGAAGAAAGTGAAACTGAGGCCTGCAGGCGAATGAGGGATGATGATGACTGGTATTTATTTAGTGCTTTAAGGTTTAAATGGTTAAAGTGAGATAATACACTTTAAGTGTATTATCTCATCTGATTATCGCTGTAACTGTGGGAGGTAGGGACTATTAGTATCCCCATTTTACTGACTAGAAAACTGAGGCCAAGAGGTTACATAATTTATTGATGTCTCACGGCTAGTAATTGGTGGAGGCAGACTTCAAGCTGGGATCTTCTTGAACCTAAGACCAACATTCCTTTCGCTTTACCATCTGACTGCATTTGTTAAATACCGAGTAGGGTAGCAGACTGCAGAAGATGGCAGAAGGGAAGAGGGAGAGAAATAACGGCTAACAAGATTAACTTGTAGGAGAATGGATATTATCTGGATCTGGACCGTCAGCACAGTGAGCAAGGCTTGAGTCCTGGGTCTCTGGGCATCCGTTTTCTCATCTATAATATGACTAGATAATGTCTCAAGTCCCTTCCAGATCCAACATTTGATGATCTGAATATATTCTGGTTCTATCCATTCTGTATGCTGACTAATTGGCCTTCAGGCTCACAAGAGATTATAGAATTATAGCATTATAGAATCAGCTCAGCAAAGATGTGAGTGTATGAGAGGAGGGCTAGAAGGTACGAGAAGGGCAGGATCATAGATATAGATTTGGAAGAAAACTTAGAAGTCATTTAGAATTTTAAAAAACATTAACAAGTATCTCTTTTCTCTTCCTCCCATCTCCCTACCCCCATGGGAGGAGGGGGAAAGTTCTTGGAACGAATATACGTAATCAAGCAAAACCAATGTTCACAAATGCATAAATGTCTTAGAGGCTATTTGAGCCAGACACATCATTTCACAGATATTAAACTGAGGCCGAGAGAGGTCAAGTCTCTTACCCATGGTCACAGAAGCAATAGGTAATAGAGCCTGGACCTCTGCCTTGAAATCCAACACTCTTTCTACTGATCTATGATTCCTGTCTCCCCAGGAAATCTTGTTTTTCATCCTCAAGCCACAGGCTCCTCTCTCAAAGCAGGAAGAGAGTGGTGGGGATAGTCAGTAACATAGAGGAGGTTTGGGATAGTCTACTCTGTTGTTCATCCTTCATTTTTCAAAGAGGATCAATGACGTCATGGCCTATGTCTTGACTTGTGTGTGAACTGGATTTAAGTGCCCTCTCCCCTCTAGGACACCCAGATCCAGTTGGATGACTCCATTCGGGCCAATGATGACCTGAAGGAGAACATCGCCATTGTGGATCGAAGAAACAATCTACTACAAGCAGAGCTGGAGGAACTTCGGGAGGTGGTGGAGCAGACAGAGAGGGCCCGGAAGCTGGCTGAGCAGGAGCTGATTGAGACCAGTGAGAGGGTGCAACTGCTCCACTCCCAGGTGAGGGGCTCACTATGCAGGTGAAAACCTGCTAGATATCTGCACCCAGAACACCCATGACTCTGTCCTATTTCTGATGAACATCTAATACCCAGTATTATTCTACTTCCTGCCAAACCAGGGTCCAGGTGAAAACATCATGGCGCTGCTCTTTTAGGGAAAGCATCTAATTTGGTGATATGCTCTAGGATAGTTCTTTTGGCCCAGTTTTTATGAAATCATCTAAAAATAATAATCCATAGTTCTTTATGGTTTGCAAAGCACTTCCTTCACAACCACCTTGTGAAGTAGGTGGTATCAGAATCATTATCCTCAATTTTATAGATGGGAGAACTCAGGCTCTGAGAAATTAAATTGATCTGAGTCGCAGTTAGGAAATATCAGAATTGAGATTCGAATCCAATCCAATCCAAGCCACCTGACTTCAGGCTTAATATTTTTGTTTTCAGAGTATACAATGGAGTAGCATCTTGTATTGGAGTTAATATCTAAAGTCAACTTGTTCTTTTTTTTTTTCTTTTTTGGAGGGGGGAAGGCCGGGCAATTGGGGTTAAGTGACTTGCCCAAGGTCACACAGCTAATAAGTGTTAAGTGTCTGAGGCCAGATTTGAACTCAGGTCCTCCTGGCTCCAGGGCCAGTACCCTATTCACTGAGACACCTAGCCACCCCTAAAGTCAACTTGTAAAATGAAAATTACATAGAGGGAAAACAGAGCTCCCTTCAATCAGCTGATTTTGAATTCTACCTCATCAGAAGGCTGTACTGCTTTGGCAAGAGATTGAAGTTAGAGCTAAGATTTGAGCAAGGGCTATCTCCCAAAGTATTGTCAAGCAGATGCATGTATCTTCCAGATAAGCTTTGAATACCTTTTCAGTCTTCTCTCATGCCCTCACTACTTTCAATCTGCCAGAACTTCTATTACTTTCTTACTCAGGGGGAACCTAATAGGGAAACACCTTCCACACAACCCAAAGACAACAGCTGACCTGTCATCAAGCATTTATTTATTTACTATGTGAAAGGGGATAAACAATAGGGTTTTCTGAGAGCATTTCCCCCATCCTGAGGCTCCCTGCTGATAGGAGGTGCCTAACAAGCGCCTATGCTGCAAATCTCTTCTCAGGCCTGGGTGTCCCCCGGGATTTACACACACCCTAGAAGTCACAACTGGGGAAGAAGTTAAGAGAAGTAAGATTTAGAAAGCCCCAGGAACTTTTCACAGCCCAACTGAGTGCCAGGGTATGAACTGCAACCTGATCACTTTCCTCTGCTGAGCCAGTATAGGAGACCCTAGGGAAGGAGACCAGGAGGAAGCAGTTGGGTCATTGGCCAATGGAGCCCTCATTCTGGGTCAGTCTAGAAGTTTGAATTCATTTAAGTCAAATACATCTATGATTTGACTGTAATGTAGCACTTTACCTAAGATGGTCATCTTAGACCCAGGTCCTAGAGAGACAATAGAAAATAGTAGAAAGAGTAGTGGAGTCGGTCCCAAGACTTGACTTCCTCTTCTAACTCCACCACTTTCCAGTGCTTTCTGACAGTGGGAAAGTCAACGTCTCTGAATCTGAATTTTCTCAACCTATAAAAGAGGGATAATAGTGCTCACAATGTCTACCTCAAAGGTTTCTTGTTAGGAAAGTACTTTGTAAACTTTAAAATGCTATTGTTATGAGCAGTTCAACAATCTAGTAATCTGGGAAATAATACCATTTAATCAATGGCTTAGTCCCTCTCTAAATACTAGTAAAGACCAGTCCTTCCTCCTAGTATGAAAGTATCCATTACTCATACATTCATTCTTTCTGTCACTGTAGTACAGGACATTTTTATGGGATTGTTTCCATGCAGCCAAAGACTAGACCATCTCCTTTTAAGCTTTTCTGTTCACTCCTAAGTCTATTCCTCTGACAGTATCTACATGTTCATACTGAGACTAGAATTTAAAACTCCAGGCTCTCTTCTATGTAAGGTCTTTCTCCAGAAATGAGTCAACAGAAAGAGCTATCTAGAATAGTGGGGCCAAACTCAAATAGAAATGGGGTCACCAAACCATACAAAAGAATTCCTTAGGACCACATGTTAACTTGGAAAACCACATATTAATTAATATTATCTGTGTTTTATTGTATTTTCATCTACTTTGTTAAATAGTTCCTGATTACATTTTAATCTCATTTGGGTGCACTCAGTAGTGTTGAGGATGGCATTCCTGTGTTAAGCCACATTCCTGTGTTCTACAAATCTGATCTAGAACACATCCAAATGTCCTCAAAGGCTTTCCACAGGAGAGAGGAAAAAAGGTACATTCACACAGGGAAAGAAATGACCCAACACCATGACTTGGTCAGAAAACCTTAAATCCTCTTCCTTGTTTTTGCTGCCCCTATTTTAGAATACCAGCCTAATCAACCAGAAAAAGAAGATGGAGGCAGACCTGTCCCAACTTCAGTCGGAAGTGGAAGAGTCATTGCAAGAGTGCAGGAATGCTGAGGAAAAGGCCAAGAAAGCCATCACCGATGTGAGTTACTAGCTTTGTCCTCTTGCCTCCTATATTTCCTCCTGGCTCTGGGGTAAAAAGGTAAAAATGCAAGGACTAAGTCCAAATTACCATAACCCTAGTTTGAATGACTAGAGGGACAGAGGAAAGCTGAAACCAGGTCAGTCAAACAATTATGGATAAAGGATCTCACAGCTTGGGAAGACCTCAGAGGTCACCTAGTCCTACCTTTAATTGAACAAGAATCTCCTGTACCATATCCCCAAGAAGCAGTCATCCATCCTCTACTTCAAGACCTTGAATCGAAGAAACCACTATGCCTTTTTTTGACATATATCTTAATTGTTGGGGAATTTTCCCTTCAATTAAGCTGATATCTGACTTTCTAAAATTTTCACTCACTGTTAACCAGTTTCTCCCAGTGGGGCCATGCAAAAGCAAGTCTAACCCCACTGCCAAATGACAGCTCTCTCATCCAGTGGGTCCTGCCTCTAGCTTAGGGTGAAACCAAATGCTTTTGGGAGACAAAGGATAGAACATGAAATACTGGTGATCTTTGAGGGAGGGTCTTACTCAATTATTTTGTTCTCCCCACACCCCAGGCAGCCATGATGGCCGAGGAGCTGAAGAAGGAGCAGGACACCAGTGCCCACCTGGAGAGGATGAAGAAGAACATGGAGCAGACCATCAAGGACCTGCAGCACCGACTGGATGAGGCTGAGCAGATCGCCCTCAAGGGAGGCAAGAAGCAGCTGCAGAAGCTCGAGGCCCGGGTGCGGGAGCTGGAGAATGAGCTCGAGTCAGAGCAGAAAAGAAATGTTGAGTCGGTCAAGGGCATGAGGAAATGTGAGAGGCGCATCAAGGAGCTCACCTACCAGGTGAGAGAGAACACATAGGGAGCTCTAGCTCTCCAGATGGCAACTGGAGAACCCCATCAGAGAGAGTCAGAGCCACATCCAGGCACTGTGACCTAGGAGGCTGAAGCTAGAGCTAGTCTTTCAGGAACGTCACCCAACTTAGCTCTAGAATCTGCTACTTCATAGAGAAGCTATATATACAACTACTCACAGATAGAGCCTTTATTAAGTACTTACTATGTCCTAGCACAGTACTAAGCTCTAGGAGTACAAACAAAAGCAATATAATGCCTGTTCTCAAGGAGTTTACATCCTAATCCAGGAAGATAACACTTAAAAGAGAAATAAATAACTAGAAAGCTGGGGGTAGAGAGGGCATTCATGCCCTAGAAGTGTGATGGAGACCCAGAATGAAGAAAGATAAGGCCAAAGTTGGCTTCTCAAAGCCCAAGATGGCTCCAGTGGTAGAATCTCTTTCCCATGGGGGGAGGGAGAGGGAATGATGGACCAGTTTGGAGATGATGGTACAAGTGGCCAAGTGCAGAGTGCATTGCTAGAAATATTCTCGAAGTACTCTAAAGTCTAGAACTCCACAAATGTTCTACTAGTAAATGGAAAGTAAATATATTTCTCCTTCCTAGACCTGTTTTCCTGAGAGCCTTAATTAATTAGTATGACGCCAGGTTTTCGCACAAGTGACTGAGTAACACATCCCACTTTCCACTTGTTTTTCAGAGGGGAAAGAAGGGTCATTGCCAGGTTCAACTATATAATTCAGTAAAAGACAGAAGTTACAGAAAACTCTGAGACAACCCAAAAAGTTACTTTGTCAGAGGAAGAAAGAGCTTAGAGAAATAAGATCTAGACTTTCTCTAGGCCTTTTTCTGTGAAATTCAAAGATCCTCACCTTTTTCTCACACAGTCTCACCTTATGCCCTGGAGGCAAAGATAAGGACTATTATCCCACTTGTTGAGAAAGCACAGAAAAGAATTGGTCCTTGCCCAATGACACATAAGCAAGCAGATCAGGGATAATAGAGATAAACCTAAGTGTCCAAAATCTCAGCTCAGTGAACCTTCTCAGACCATCCTATGAAGAGTCAATAGACTAGGGGGATAGGAGAGGGAAACGCAATGGAAAAATCAGAGGGAGGGAAATAACTTGATATTCTTCTGATTCAACCAAAAGAAAAATACATTGTGGTAATATTCATTGTGGTTCTTAGGGGCAGAAGACAGATCTTCTACAGAAGACAGATCTATCTAGAAAAACAATGCCTGGAAATAATGTTACCTCCATTTGACTCTAGACCAAGGGTTTTTAACCTGTGCTCCACAGACCCTCAAAGGGTTCATGAACAGATTTGCAAAGGGAGGAGGCATGAGAATTTGTTGGGGTGTTTTTTTTTTAATATTTTGAGATCAGTATTTTAACATTTCCTCTATGACCCTATTTTATGTTATGCATTTTGAAGCATTATGTTAAGAAGTGGTCCACAGGCTTTACCAAATTGCCAAAGGAGTCAAAGAATCAAAAGAGTTTGAGAACCCCTGCTCTAAATCGTTTTTATTAATCTCCTCTGCCATATTTTCTGTTCAAAATTTCTTTCCAGAAACATGTATTTAAAAACAGTGATTCTAACCCTAACCTCAACTCCACTCACATTAAAACCATTCTAGTTGTCCTAGAATCTAGAATTACCTGGAATCCCCTCCCATGCCCCAGTAACATTTAAGTTGGTGCTTTCACCCCCCAAACTGGAGTATGCTGATAGCCCCATATTGTTGCACCAGTCTACACTTTTGTCTTGGTTCTAGAACAAGACCTAGTTGCCTTCCCAGAAACATTCCACCTCCTTCCATTCTAGAGCTAAAGCACAGAATTGTGGTACTTTTTGCTATGGCTCACAGGGGTGGGGAACCGGTGACCTCAAACCAAATGTGGCCTTCTAGGTCCTTCTCCAGCTTGTTTTACAGATGAGGAAACTGAGGCAAACAAGGTAGTGATGGTAGTGACTTGCCCAGCTAGGAAGTGTCTGAGACCAGATTTGAACTCAGGAAAAAGAGTCTTCCAGACTCCAGACCTGGTGCTCCAAACACTGTGAAACCTAGCTGGCGCATGCCTAGCACATAGTAGGTGCTAAATAAATGTCTATTCCCTTCCCTTCAAAACCCCATCCCTTTATTCCCTGCTGTGAATCTCTGTCCTCACCCCTTCGTTCATGCACATACTCCCCATCCCGACTGGCTTCTTTTCCCCACTGCAGACAGAGGAGGACAGGAAGAACTTGCTCCGCCTCCAGGACCTGGTGGACAAACTACAGCTGAAGGTCAAGGCCTACAAGAGGCAGGCTGAGGAGGCGGTAAGCAAGGGCTGCCCACAATGGGACTTAGACACAACAGGTTCAACTCACATATTTACCAAACATTTGCTGTGTTGAGCGAAAGGAGTAACAATAGCTCAGATTTTATAGGGTTTGCAATTTATGAAATCCTTTCTTTGCAGCCACCTTGTTAAGAAAGTAGTACAAGTGTCATTTATCCCATTTTATAGGTGAGAAAACTAAGGCTCAAACTGTTGAAGTGACTTGCCCAAGGTCACACCACTAGAAAGCGGCAGAATCAGGTCTTCAGAGACCAAGTCAATGCTATTTCCTCTCTACCTAAGTACAGTTATGACATTAAGTATATGTGACTTCAAGAGTGGAGGAATTAGGATTTGAACTTCCAAAGCAACCCTAGGATAACACAAGGCAGTATGTGATTAAATGACAAAAATGTGTAACCGTCACGGGCAGTAGAGGCAAAGAGAGATCAGCATGTGGGTGGCTGATCAGGGAAGGCTCCTAAGCTGAGGAGGAGAGATATAAGCTGAGCCTCAAAGGATGGGCATTAGAATTTAGACCAAAAGGATTAGAGTTGGCAACCCAAGTGAAAGCAACATCATATGTAATGGAGTGAAAGAGGAAATGTTATGTCCAAGGAATTGTCAGGAGACTAGTAGTGCACATGAAAGGTAAGAGATGAGGTTGGCAGGTAAGATTAAGGAGTTTGGACTTCATTTTATGGGCAATAGGGGACTACCGAACATTTGACACATGAAAGTGATGTGATGTCTAGAGGCCTTCATCTTGGGCAGAGGACCCAAGTCTTCAGAATGGGAAGGGAGATGGACACTCAGGAAGGAGATGGCTTATGCTCCTTTTAGATCTTTCTGACCCCTCCTACTTTCTTCTCTCATCCATCACAGGAGGAACAGGCCAATACCAACCTGTCCAAGTTCCGGAAGGTCCAGCATGAGCTGGATGAGGCTGAGGAACGGGCTGACATTGCTGAGTCTCAGGTCAACAAGCTTCGGGCCAAGAGCCGTGACATCGGTGCCAAGGTGAGCCCTGTAAGACACCCTCATGCCTCATGAAATAAGGCAACAAGACATTCTTTTCTCCCACCCTAAGCAGTATCATTACATATCCCAACCCCCATTCATGAATTGGAAGCCCAAAGTGCTTAAAGTTTGACCCTTAGAAGCCCTAACCTTAGGCCAAGACCTCAATTTGTGATTCCCCAAAATATACTCCCTGAGTTCTTCCCATCTTCTCATTCTATGAAGGAACATGGAGACCATGACAACTACCCAACAGAGTTGGTCCCAGAAGTTACAGACAATTCCCATCTATCCAGACTATCTCCCCTACATTCTTAATTATATAATCTTGCCAACCAAAGGACCAGCTTCACTGGGGAACTGTTAAGCTATAGTTATATATTCCAAAATGCCCATAGCCACTACATACACCCATTTGTCTACCTCTGGCACCTTTTTTCTCCTCTTGTCCCTTTTTTCAGTACCTATCATTGTTCTTTAGCAAAGGTGTAATTAATGCCGACAGCATGTATCCAACTTTACAAAATGGTAGCCATGGTAAATGAATGGATTTAGAGTTAGAGGACCTGGATTCAAATCCTAGCTTACTACTTGCCAGCTGTGTGACTTTAGTCAAGTGACAACCTCTCTGAGTCTCAGTTTCCTCATATGTATAATGAAGGGGGTCAACTGGATGACCTCTAACGTCCCTTTCCACTCTACATCTATGACCCTACAGCTCAGAATTTTAAACCAGAACAATCCGCAACCAGAGTCTTCTCCAGGTCCCCATTCTTTAGCTGGCTGGAGGAATTGACCATCTCTGTGATTTCTAGTGTAAATTACCCCAGGCCTCCCCCACTCTGGGGAACAGGCTCTGGCTATAGCCTCATGCATATCTGCCCCCACTAGCTTGCTTCCACCTCCAGATCTTTTCCAGTGGCACAGGCATAGTCTTCAGCTCCTCCCCTCATAACCCACGTAATTCTGAAGTCAGAGCCTCATACTAGCAGAGTCCTGCCCAGGAGACTAATGCTCATAACAGGGTAACTCCCACAGGTTTATAAAGCTACAGGCACAAGATATTTAAAGTTGATAGTAGAGTGATTCCCCACCCCAAAATATAGACTTTGTAAACTTGAGACTCTGACCTTTTACTTCCAGAGAAAATCCTTTAAATCACTGTGACTTCTCTTAGAGACATCTCAAGAGATCCTGGGTTCTCCCAGGGACCATCTTCTCCTCCCACCAAAAAAAAAAAAAAAAGGAAAAGAAAAGAAAGAAAAAGTTCCTTGACCCCTCCCACAGAGACATCCTTACACACACAAGTCAGCAAAGCTATTACCTCTTGCCCCTAGTGAAACTCCCAACACACACACACACACACACACACACACACACACATCCCTCACAAACCCATCTGGTCCCACACCTTCTGAATGAATTAGTAATAAGAGAAGCTAGGCGGCACAGTTTTAAAGTGCCAGTCCTGAAGTCAGAAAGACTCATCTTCCTGAGTTTAAATCTAGCCTTAGACACTTATTAGCTGAGTGACCCTGAGCAAGTCACTTAACCCTGTTTGCCTCAGTTCCTTATCTGTAAAATTAGCCAGAGAGGGAAATGGCAAATCACTCCAGTATCTTTGTCAAGAAAACCCCAAGGGGCAGCTAGGTGGTGCAGTGAATAGAACACTAGCCCTGGAGTCAGGAGGAACTGAGTTCAAATATGGTCTCAGACACTTGACACACTTACTAACTGCGTGACCTTGGGCAAGTCACTTAACCCCAATTGCCTTGCCTTTCCCCCTCCAAAAAAAAAAAAAAAGGAAAGAAAGAAAATCCCAAAAGGGGTCACAAAGAATCCACTGAAAAGCAACTAAACAATAAAACAAAAGCATTTTTTTTTAGCACTTTGGGGTTTGCAAAGCATTTTACAAGTGTTATCTCATTTGATTTTCACAGCAGTCCTATGATTTAGGGGCTATTATTATCCCTCTTTAATGAATGAGGAAAATGAAAGAGATTAAAAGACTTGCCTAGGGTCCTACAGCTAGCAAATGGCAGAGGCAGGATTCAAACCCAAGGCCTTCCTGACTCTAAGCTCAGCACACTATGAACTGCACCACCTAGGCACCTCAGAGTCTTACTGAATTCTGATATACCTCATCCCCAAGCCTGTGCTACGACCTTTGGCTGTTATTCTCCCTTCTGCCAGAATATCTCTCTTACCTCTTCTACTCTCTTCTCCTACAGAAGATGCATGATGAGGAATAAGCCTCCTCCCTAGCACTCAAGCAAGGCCCTCTGTTCTCCATCCCTGGGGTCCAGAATGACCAACGCACAATAAACATGTACTTCAGATCCAATACCTTTGTCATTTCTGCCTGCTTCCTGTCTCTTCTTCCATTACAAGAAACCTCAGGGCTCCCGGTACTGAAGGTGGGGAAAAACCATCCAGTGGGGCAGTGGTGTCAAACTCACATAGAAATGTGGACCACCAAACCATACATAAGGATCCCTGCGGGCTGCATGTTGATTTAGTTTTTAAATGTAATATTATCTACATTTTATGGCATTTTATTGATGTTGTTAAATATTTCCCAATTACATTTTAATCTGGTTCAGACCACATTTAGGAAGGCTTCATGTAGAAGATGGTACTGGGCCTACATCTTGAAGGAAGAGAGGGATTCTTTGAGTTTGAGATGAGGAAGGAATGTGATCCAGGCATGAAAAATTCTATAGTATCAAGGCTTAGAGATGGAAAATGGAAAACTGTATGTGCAGAAAAAATACAAGTCCAGTTTGGCTTGATCACAGAGTGAAGGAGGGGAAATAATATATACTAAGGAAAGGAAAAGGTTGGGGCTAGATGGTAACAGGCTGGAAAAGCTAAACAGAGGACTTTATATTTTATTTTGAGAGGCAATTAAGAGTTACTGAAGTTTATTGAGGAAAGACATAGTCAGATCTGAACTTAAAGAAAATCACTTTCAGGATGGCTAGATGGCACAGTGAATAGAGCACCAGCCCTGTAGTCAGGAGGACCTGAGTTCAAATCCGACCTCAGACACTTAACACTTACTAGCTGTGTGACCTTGGGCAAGTCACTTAACCCCAATTGCCCTGCCTTCCCCCCTCCAAAAAAAGAATGCTTTGGGTGGATCCAGAACCAGGGATAACTAAAAATACTTTGTAGCTTCCTCCAACATTCTTCCTCCAACAACTTCTTAAAAGAGTTACTGGGGTCAGGCAACATGATGAGTGGTGACCGCCTTTAATCACATAGTGTTGTATCTAAGCAATTATGATAATTTTTCCAAACAATATAATAAATCATTTTCCTCCAGAGGGTATTGTAATAATCTCAGTGAGAGCTGATGAGGGCCTAAACTAAGATAGCGAATGTATCAGTAGAGAGAAAAGGTAAAATTCAAGAGATGTTGGGGAGTTAGAAGAGGATTGCCAATTAATTACATAGATATGGGTGAGGGAGAGTGAGGAGACAAGGATAACACTGGGCTTATGAACCTCAGAGACTGGAAGATTAGTGGTACCTTCTAAAGAAAAAAGAAATTTTGGAAGAGGGGTGAGTTTGGAGGAAATGACAGTATTACTTCTATTTCTACCTTCATTGAATTCATCAGATGGCTCGACACCCAAATTCTTCACATTTCTTCCTGCCCACATGTTCTCCCTCACATCCTTCCCACACACAACAAACCATGCTTTTGCCGAGTGTGTTCCTTTCAAATAAGGTATTCCCTTTCTAAAGCTATATCCAGTTATGAATCCTACCCTCAGTGATATCTATGAGGTTAGATGGGTTTCTTTGCCTTGGAATTTCTAGGTTGCCTTTCTTATCAGTCATATCATCACCAGTTCCTTTCTTGAATTTTTGTCTCCTGAGAATTTCTAGACATCTTTAGGGCTATTCTGTTTCCTACTCCTGTAGCCATTCTTAGGTGGCTTAGCTTGGAGAATATACCAGTCAATTTTAGCCTTCCTCCTTCCTTTTCAGTTTCAAACTTTAAATGTACAACCTTTGGGCAAATGCTTATGATTTGTAACCCTTTACTGAATCTCTGGGTTCACACGATGTTCAGCTCTCACAAATCTGGTTCAATTCTTACAGTTCTCAAAATCTAAATCTATGACTCACTTCCCTACCCAGGGTTTTTCCTAGGAACATCAGTAATTTGGCTCAGTTTTCTGCCCATTCAGGATTCCCCTATGAACACTGGAATTTGGTTTTTGTCTCTCTAAGGCTAATGGTTCTTAGCCTGGGATCAATGAACTTGTTTTCTTTATATATAGATAGATATAGATAACTATATTTCAATATGATTGGCTTCCTTTATCTTATACATCTAAAAACATTATTCGGAGGAGGGGTCCATCAGTTTTACCAGACAGCCAGAGGGGTCTATGACAAAAAAAGAAAAAGGTTAAAAACCCTTGCTCCAAATCACTTCAGCTCTCTTATGAGAGAACTCAGCGTAACCAGACATTAGCTATAAAGACGAATTTTATTTAAATTGACAGAAAACACAAAGCACACACACCTAAGCATTTAAGTAGTACAACTTCCCTTCCCCTCTAATGGAAAGACATCTTTGCTGAGGAACCTACACAGGACTTTAAACTTCCTACTCTGATGCCCTGTCCCCACCCTAAAGGTTTTGAAAGTACTTATTGTTGCCAGTGTTTGAAGAATCAAGCAACCGTTTCTTTTGTGAACTTCCACCTCTCTCAGCAAGGTATACCTTATCAGCAAGGTAGTCCTTATGGTCCTACCCTGGGATAGAGAGCAGGGGTGACACTCTCAGCAAGAGGAATTCTGGGCTACTAGGAAGTCCAGAAATCCCCTACTCTGCTGGATCTTATTTTTCCTTGATACCAACACAGTCCTCATGACTCAGTACCAGTGAAGAGATTGATCTGGGCTGATCCAATCCTTTGTCAGCTCCTTCTCTCCTTTCATATCTCCATCTGTTGAAAGTTCTTTTCAGATGACTGACAGTGGAGGGGTAGGCTAGTTTAAGGGTAACAGATTTGGGTATAGAAGAAGGCTCCATCCCCTCTCCAGAACTTCTGGTATCTCCAGTCAGTAGGACCCTCATTTCCCTAGTTTTTTTTTTCTTTGTCTCAATCTGGTACTGTTGAGGTTTGAGGTTTAGGGGTGCTCCAGACCCCAAAATACCAACACCCTGGGTCCTGCCAAATGAATTCGACTCAAGTCTTCTCTCAGCCAAAGTAAAGCAAAGTTTATTAAAGATTCGCCATAATGGGTAGATTCTTAAGAAGCCTCCGTATCTGTGACACTTGTATTGGACAAGCTGGCCAGAACAATCTGACAGAGTGAGTCTGTGCTAGGTAATTCTCAGCCACCACATGGAGGCAAGATGGAGTTTATATACAGAAATATTGTAGGAGGGCTCTAGGGGTGGTCTAGAGGAGGAGTTTGGGGAGGGTCTTGAGGAGAAGTGAAATGAGGTCGCACTCCCATAATGAGATTAAGGGTGAGAAATAGCTGGCGACTATCTGGAGATGACTGACCTATCTGGAGATGACTGACCGTGGAAGGCTAGGCTAGTTTAAGGGTAACAGATTTGGGTATAGATATTTTGATAGGATCAAGGGTGGAAAGTAGATGGACAAGGAGGGCTAGGCTAGTAAGAGTAAGAGATTTGAGCCTAGCTATAATGAAAGGCTTATGGCCTTAGGCAAATGCCTCATCTTGTGGGAAGATTTAATCAGAGTTCAAGGGGTTTCCCAGAGCCTGTACCTCAACATTACCATTGTAGGTACCATGCACATGTTGGGTTTATAGAAGGACTAGACTACTTGGTTGTACCAGCCTCTCTTCAGGAATTGAGTCCATGTCTATATGAAACCCCTCTCCTCTCTTCTTTTATTTGTTCACACACACACACACACACACACACACACACACACACACACACACACACACAC
>NW_027186296.1:11306432-11515452 GCF_028583685.1 Petaurus breviceps papuanus | reverse complement strand
CACACACACACACACACACACACACACACACACACACACACACACACCTTCCTCAGGCAAGCCCTCTCATATGAGCTTTGTCAGCAATGGGGTGTCAACTCATTATTCCTAATTGTCATGAATGCCAGAAAAGAAGGGACAAGGAGTAATAAGGACTCAGGAGAGATGAATACACACTTTTTCTAGAAAATTCACATATTTTCCAGGACATACAAGAAAGAAAAGGAGTATGATTTTCATGAGATATATTTGAGTACACCATCTATATAAATTTTTACCATCCCTTGTTAGGAACACTGCATCTCTGGACAAGAACCCTTTATACTCATATTTTATTGATCTAGAAATCCAAATTGTTTTCTGACACAATTTTCTTAACGAACTATTCACTATCCAAAGTGAACAAAGCTTGCTTTCTCTGACCCGTAGTCATTCATTTTTTTTCACTCCTCTCTCTCTCTCTCTCTCTCCCCCTCTCCCTCCCTCCTTTGCTCCCTCCTGGCACCTACATGCTATTGTTTTTTTCTTTCCATATCTGCCTCTCTAGTATTTAGCCTTACATATCTGTATAAATAATTTTTTTCTCTTGACCAAATCTGTAAATCTCTAGACAAATATATTCTCCATGGTTCTTGTTAAGAATCCCCTCCCCACTTTTACCATCACATACACACACACACACACACACACACACACACACACACACACAGTCTTTCAAGAAAAAAAAAAGCTCCACGTTTAGAACTTACCTAGCTTACCGGGAAAGAGACAGAGTCAGACCCAAGATTTGACACCTTTAATTTGTGATCAGTCTTTGGGACCTGAGGGCTTAGCCAGACCCAACACCTTCCCCAACTTATCTCCTCTCTTCCTTCCCTTCCCATCCAAGCTCCAGCATCCACCTGTCTCTTTGGTCCAGTGACAGCCTGGTTATTGCTGCTGGAGAGCTGGCTGATTCTGTGGGCTTCCTCGCCTTGGGGGAGCAGGAGAACTATCCCCCTGCTCATTCCTCCTAGAGCTGGGTAGGCCCCTGAAGATCCAGCAGGTTTCTGAGGCTTTTAGGAGCTGCAGGATTTGTAATAGAAACCAGAACTTCTGGGATTCACTCACTATTGGTCCCCTGGAAAAAGGTAACCAGAGAGACCATGAGTGCATGGACTGAGGCTTTCCCCTCACATTACCCCTCCTCTGATGAAAGGGGCCAGTAGAGGGTAGGGAAGAAGAGAATTGATTGTAGGAGAGCATGCCTACTCACCTTGGGTGGGGCTGGGTGCCATCTCTGCTTGGTAGATCTTGAAGGCATCATAGACAAAGACAAAAACAACAATAACACCGAAAACCTGGGGTGGGAGGGAGAAAGGTATGGAGATTTGGGGGTAAAATAGTAGAGGTTGTAAGATTATAGAATGAAGAAGGATAGTGAAGGGAGAGAGGTAGGATGGAAAGAGGTCGTGCAGTATGCCTCTGGGGGGAGGAGGAAGAAGAGGCAGAAGACTTGAGGGCACCCTACCCAAGCATTACCCAGCCTCCTTCACCCAGGGGGGACTCTTTGGGGGACAATGGCAAACAGGGCCTGGTAGAGCAGAGGAGGGCAGACTGGGGGGAGGGGTTATGAAGCGAAAGGGCACTCACAAAAGCAGCAATGGCAGGTCCTTCCCGAGAGACCACAGCAGCGAAGGACACTACGAGGAGGATGACCACAGCACTGACGCATCGGAGGAAGTCCTGGGGTTGGAGAATAGGAGCAGATCAGAAAAAAGGGTCAAGGGGGACAATGGCAGGGCCAGTGCTGAGGGAGCTGGGGACCCTGAGGTGGCACCCAATCTGCTATCTCATCAGTGAGCCAACTCATCATAACTGGCAGTGCATGGGAGGGTGGAGAAGCTGATGAAAGAGTTCAGAAGAGACCTACTGCCATCCCCTCCCCTCCCAACTCATGGTCTTCTGGGCTGCCCTGGTTTGCAATAGGGCTTGATTATTGGAAATAAACACGGCGTTACCTACACAGATGATCCCTAAATTACCAGGATGGAACAAGAAGAGAGGCAGGGGCAAATCTCCTGAAAATTAAGCTCTAGACCTATGGTACTGGACCTCAGGTCCTTCCTGAACTCTACTTCCCCTAAGAGTCAGCAGGGACTGGGTACCTGGGGTGAGGGGTGGGGATAGTGAGAAAACAAAGCCAAAGGATGGGAACATTGGGTGAAGGAGGAGAAGTAGAATTTTAAGGACTTCTAGCCTCATATTGTCTTCTGAATCTGCCCGCTAACTGGCTATATTGTCTTGGATAAGTCACTTTCCCCTCTCGGTCTGTTTCCTTCTCTATAAAATCTATAGTTCCTTTAGGCGCTAAGATTCTATGATTGAATGACTTACATGCATATTCACTGTAATATCATATGTAAATGAGCTCTGTTATTTTTGAGTCAATTGTCTGAGCACTTTTTCACTCTTTTACAAGAAAGATGGCATCTACACCTGGCTCCAAATTGGGGAAGCCGTGTTTGGGTACAGAAATAGGGAGGGTCGCTAGATCAGAGACTGACCTGGGCAGGAATACCAAGGGAAGATGGTTTGGAGGGGTAGAAGGAAAAAGGGATGGGGATGGCTAAACCAGAGGGCTAGGAGGAACTGCCTTCTCACCAAACAGGGCCAGTTGAGGCGCTGGAAACGCTGGTAGTACTGAGTAGCATAGAGGAAGATGAAGGCCAGTGTGATGAGGAACTCAAGCAGTGGGGCTGCCATGTAGGCTGAAATGGAGGCAGCAAAGCATATGGCCATGATGAAAGTCAGAGCCTGTAGGGCAGAACCATCCTGAGTGCCCTGGAAGTGTCCAGAGTCTCCTACCACCCAGACTCATAGCCATCCCAAACTGGGCTTCAGCCTGGCTTTCTCCATCCCATGGGAGAGACCCAGCCTGACAAGAATTGTCAGTACAAATGGAAAGAACACTTAAAAAAAAAAAGTCAAATTCTGCGAATTAAAATGCTCCTTTCTCCTTTCCTTGGAGAGATAGGGGCACTGTGGATGCAGAATCATGCATCCACAGCCCAATAGGATTCCTTTCTCAGTTAGTTTTATTTGATCGTTTTTGTTTGTTACAAAAGAAGGCCCTTCGGAAGGACTTGTGAGCAAGCAGGATAATGCTGGGACTACCATGTCAAATTCCATACAAACTTTTTTTTTTAAGCTACACATAACAGAAATTCACAGTGCTATATACAATCCTTTTCTATTCTTTGCATTGGGAAATGTTAGTCTTTATTGGTGTTTGTCAAACTCACAATAAAAAAAAGAAAAAATTAATGGAAACACAAAAAGCATCAATAAAACTTTTTTTTTTTGTAATGAAGTTGTCCCTCCTCTCTCTGCCACTACCCACCAATCCCAAGAACGTGAAACAAACCAAGGTTTCAAAACTCTTTGTCTTCCCTTCCTACCCCTCCCACTGAGACATTCTGGTGCCTCCAGTGAACACTGGGTACACAAACCAGACAGATGAGCCAGGTCAGACTAGGTAAGGCTGATGTTTCTAAGGGTGATTCCAAGGGCTTTGGGAGAGACACTCAAAAGATAGAGACAAAAAGAGCCTTGAACTTGAAGTCAGGATATGGATTCAAATCTTGATTCTGCCAAGATTAAATCACCTCAAAAGCCCTTTAGAGTTTTAAATCTAAGAACTCATAAGCCTGCTGCCTTTCCCTGCCCTAAAACAAAGGTGCTGTCACATACCTGCTCACTAATGCCTAATGTTACTTAGTCCAACATTCCAAGAATATCTGATTTCATCCCTCCACCAAATCAGATCAAAACTCTTCTATGTTTGTAGATAAATTCATAAGTCGGTATGGAAAAAAAAATCACCACCTGACAGTCAACCTTCTGGTAAGGAAGCCTTTCTGAGATGAGCTAACCTGGCCCTCAGATGACCAACATACAATCTGGCAGCTGGTCAAAATTTGTATTCCGATAGTCTTTGACCAAAGGGTCATTTCTGTTAGCTATTATTTCTATAGAGATTCTTTGACCCAGAGCCGTAACTAGGTTGTTGATGCTAAAAATCTTACACTGGTTGCCAACATTGAAACAAGTTACAAAATCACTTTTAGTTATTCAGCATCAGCAAAAACAAAGAAGTCCTGAATTTTGCACCAAGTTGTTGAGAATAAGTACATAGAATTGGAAGCTGCTAGATAACGATTTCCTCCTCCTAGCAGCTAGATCTCAGGTAAATTCCTTTTCATCCCTTTCCACCCTTTCCATCCTCCTCATTCCCCAACCTCTGCTGATGACCTCCCAAAAATAAACTCAAGGTGTCCCAGGTTTCCACAGGGGACAGGAGTTTCCATTTGACTTAAGGGTACCTGGGAGTGTTCTGTTGCAAAAAAAAAAAAAAATCTAGAGCTCTCCCTTTATCAGAGAGCAAATAAAGTCTCTAAACACACAATAATCAGTAAAATTTCAGTGCAAATGATACTTAAAGCAGAATTAATTTTTTACTAAAATGAAAATGGATATGAGACTGTAAGTAGATTTTGATTAGGGTAAGGAAAGACAATGTGAGAATGACAAATGCCTGAAGAAAAAGGGAGAAAGTCAAAGGAAAAGGAGGTTGGTGGGATCAAAGCCCTTTTTTGCTTCACAACTTTGCCTGGAATTAGCCTGGCATGAGAGATTTTTTTTTTTAAGATCTCCTCAGTTACTCTCAGTTTCTCCCATTCTCTGCTTGTATTTAAAAAAAAAAACTTTCCTTATGTCTACTTTCCATCCTTCTTGCTGCAGATGAGAGAGAGAGAGAGAGAGAGAGAGAGAGAGAGAGAGAGAGAGAGAGAGAGAGAGAGAGAGAGAGAGAGCAACCTAGACAAGAAAGTAGGACAAGCTGACTGATACAGGGCACCTGGGTGAGAAGGAATTTGAGAGGCTGAGGTGAGGGATGCACAAGGTGGGGGCAGGAGGCAGAGAGAAGGGAGTTAAATGGAGTTTGAGTGAGTCTGGGAGGGGAGAAAAGAGGTAAATCTGGAAGAAAAAGGCCCCCAGGGAAAATAAGCATAATCCAAAGAAGAGGGGACAGGGGGTAAAGAGGGAACAAAGTGCAGAGAGGGGGAGAGGGATGGGAAAGAGCAGGGCTGAGTGTTACCAGCTCGACTTCCAGAAGGATGCCCTTGGGGTGGGTGAGAAAACTCTTGTCGATGGCAAAGCCCGGTAGCCCCAAAGCTCCCCTCTCTTCTGGAGGCTTGTCTCTGGCACTCAGCATCTCTGCAGAAGGCCTAGGGGCTAGGCAGAAGAGTGATAGACCTGGGACAGCAGATGGAAAGGGCGAAGAGTCTTCCCTCCTGGCCCAAGAAGGGAACCGGAAATCTGGAACGGGGAGGGGGAAAGAGAGAGTGTGAGGGTGAGGGGAGGAGGGAGAGAGAAAAGGGAAAAGGAAAAACCAAGGGAAAAAGATCACCAAAAAATAAGGATGAAAGAAATGCTGGGGAGGGGCAGAGGTAGCTGGAAAGAGGAGGAGGAGCGGGAGGAGGAGGCGTGCAGGACTGGCCAAGAGGGGTAGCAAAGGGAGGGGGCCTGAACCGGAATGGTGGGTGAAGTAGAGATGTTCTGGGTGGGTAAGAAAGAAATCGCTCCAGGGCAGAGTGCTGCTCTCTCTCTCCCCTGGACTGTGCTTGGAAGATGTCCCTAGCAGTACCAGGGAGATGGGAGAAGGAGGAGGGCCAGGTGGTTGAGGACTAGGGTGGAGAGAAATGCTTAAGACTTCCCCTTTCCCTCAGCTAACCCCCGGCCCAAAGAAAAGTCAGAGAGACTCAAAGAAAGAAGCATAGAGACAGGCCGGGAAACAGAGACAGACAAGTGGAATCAAAGAGGAAAGGGTTGGAGCATTCCAAAAGGCCCTGAACCCTGAGGACTTTGTGTCATTAATGAATCGAATGACTTTCCTGCTCCTCCACCCGTCATCACCATCTCCTCCCCTAAGCCCTTCGCTCTTCCTCTCCTCCATCTCTCTCCTTCCCCACCATGGGGGAAGGAAGCTGGCCCCCAGCCCAGGCTATCCCCCAGGCCCGGGTTGTGGCCCGCCGGTGGGACCCAAGGACAAAGGGAGATTGTTAGGGGATAGGGGAGCAGCACTGGGGAACAAGGAGCCAGCTGTGTTCAGGGCTGGAGGCCTCAATGCGCCTCTGTCTCTCCTCCCTGCCTGACCAGGGCCAGCCTGACCCCCACCCTGGGTATGTGGGGAGCAGGAGGGACAGGGGTGGGGGGGAAGGGACAAAAGGAAAGGGAGGAATCTTAGGAGGGGGGAATTCTGCAGGCTCCAGAAAGGGAGACGGAGTAAAAGGGAAAAGAAGAAACAAGACTGGGAAGAAAATTGGGAACAGAAAAGGGGAGCTGTACTGTGGGATGTGGAGAGAGACCTAAGTTTGGCTGGGGAATAGAGGGCGGGAAAAATGCTGCCAGGGAATGCCAAAAACAACACAGGCTACTTTCGTTTCCAAAAATATTTATTTCAACAAGCCCCTAAATGTTCTACCAGAACTTTGTCTCCAGAAATGACCAGATTCCTTATTCTATAGTATAACAAGTCAGCTCTCAAATTTCTTAGTACAATAGTTAAGCACTCAACAGATGCCTGTTGATTTGGAGAAGGGACTAGGACACTTTGGACAGTGGGGAGAGGTGGAAAGGGAAGGGAGTTCTTAGGGGGTGGGGAACCAAGATTAAAATGGGAGGAGCTTGTCTCCTGTGGGCTTTTTTGCCCGGAGCTGCCAGCCCCATCTCCAGAACATCTGTCAGACCACTGGGCAGGGTTTCCAGGCCTGGGGCTGCAGGGAACATCTACACAGCTACCCACCCGGAAAAATGTAGATTACCTTATAGTGCTCCCACCCTCCTTCCCGGACAAATGCTTAGTACTCCAACTGAGTTTTTTTTTTTCTGTTACCTTCCCGAGAGAGTTTAGTGAGTAGGTGGGTTTGGCAAAGGGAAGGCACAGAAGTACCAGGCTGCTGGCCCTGGTTGTGCTAATGACCACAATTATCTTCACCTGTGCTCCAAGTTTCCAGGTGAAAAACCTGACGCCCAGAAACTGGTGCTCATCCAGCATTCCCCCAGGCGTGGAGCTGGGTCTCCTGGCACCCAACTCTTGGGCTAGGCCATGATCCGAGGCAGGACGCAGATGCAGGCAAAGGAGACAGGGTAGACCTTCCTCTCCAGGTAATAACAGTCACTTCCCTCCTGCTCACCATGACCATGACACCGGCGCCGGTAAAAGACAGTCTGGTTGTGCCAGAGTAGCTCAGAGTTCCCACGGGGGTCCATGTTGTAGCCTGAATTCAGGCTGACGCAATGAGGGCACAGGCAGCGGGCATGATACAAGTCCTGGGGAAGCCGGTTTTCATCCCGGTCCAACCTGTTGGGATAGTAAGTGCCATGAACCCAGATGGAAAGAGGCCCAGGAATTTACATTTAGAAGACAGAGATGGAGGGAGGGACATGAAGAGATGAACGGGGGTTGAGGAGACCAAAACAACTCCATAATGTTCTAGTAGGACCCAAAGCCACTTACTAATTTTTTTTTTGGAGGGGGGAAGGCAGGGCAATTGGGGCTAAATGACTTGCCCAAGGTCACACAGCTAGTAAGTGTTAAGTGTCTGAGGTCAGATTTGAACTCAGGTCCTCCTGACTCCAGGGCCGGTGCTCTATTCACTGTGCCACCAAGCTGCCCCGGCTATTCACTATTGTAAGGAGATCCAAGGTATTCTGCATACCACGGAAAAGCAGTTATGAGGTGGTGAATGTCACCCTGACTTGCAACCAGGTGACTCTGGCTTCCAGTTGGATCTACCCCACTAAGCATCCCCTAAAAAGGGCTCCAAACCCTAAATTTAGCCTAAGGGGCCCCCACTTCATGGCTTACCTTGTGCCAGGACTTGGAATTTTATATTAAGTGAGCTCTCAAAATAGTTATGTAACAAATAATGGCCAGGCAACATGTGATATAAAGAGCTCTGTTGAGTCCTAATTCTTTCACAGCTATGTTACTAGGGCATGTCACTGAACCTTATTTTCCTCATCTGTAAAATGGGAATAATAATGCCTGCATTACCTACTTCACAAGGTTGTTGTAAGGCAAGTACCCTATAAATCACATAGCACTATGGAAATTAGACTTATTATAAAAAGGTGAATAATTGGGGGACCCATGGGTGATTTTGACCCAGCTCTTAGTTTCACGACATTCCCTTTTCACTTTCTCCATACCTTTAGGACTTAAGTCAGAGCTCCCTCTGCAGTTTGAGGAATTGGCATGGAATATGGGAAGAGATTTATTCATTCATACGTTCGTTCGTTCGTTCGTTCATTCATTCATCCATCTAACAAACTTTTATCATATGGAGTAGGGGATACAAAGTTTACCTGCCACTATGACATTTAACAATCTAGTGCTGAGGTTCTTAACCTTTTTTGTGTCATGGATCCCTTTAGCAATCTGATAAAAACCAATGGGCCCCTTCTGGTAATAATGTTAAATGTATAAAATAAAATGCAAATTCAAAAAAATAAAATAAAATGCATAGGATTATAAAGGAAATTATATTGAAAAAGAATTACCAAAATATTTTAAAAATCAAATTCATAGCCCTTGGTTAAGAACCCCTGGTCTAGTGAAAGAATAAGACAAAAATATCAATAACATGTAATATTATATGATATATTAATAAAGATATAGAGAGAAATAATATTAATATTTCAAAAATTCATTATTTCATCCAATATGTCACCACCACCAATGCAGATCACAACTTCATGACTTAGCAAATGGTCATTTTTCTGGGTCTGAAAAATTTATTGCTTTGTTACCATCCTTGGTAATAAGACTTTTCAAACAGCTGGATTGGTCTTCAGGTAATAGATCAAGCATTTGAAAGATTTACTGCTTGGTCAGATATACCAGAGTTGACAATCTACTAGCATAGCTCTCTGGAATTCAAGGTAACCACTATGACATGATAAGGCATTGGAGTAGGACTTTAATGGAGGCAAAATAATACATATATACATATATACCACTCTTTATGATTAACAAAGAAAGACAAACAGAAGCTGCCTCAGGTGGTGCCTCCACCCCTAAAACCCAGATATAAACATTCACACACATGAATATGTGTGTGACAGAGAAATGGAGAGTGGGCTTCAGCGGGGATCCATAGGGAAGAGGAGGGTGGGGAGAAGGATGAGGAAGGTCAGTGGACTTACTCGTAGCTCCAGGGAGAGATGGCCCTTGAATTGAGGGGCCCATCCCGGCTAGCCCGGCATTGGGAGCGTTCAGGGACCTTGACATTTGGGAGCTGCAAGTTTCTGGAGACTTCGAAGGGTGCAGAGGACATACTGTTCCAATTCAGTGACTCCTCAAAAAGGTCCTTGTTGCAACAGCACCTGTGGTGATGATTACAATCCCTCTGAAGCTTCAGAGTCAGAGCCTGGGTGCCTGTGGCCATCACCAGAATTCCAATCAACTGCAGAAATTAAAAATAGCAAGGATAAGTAAGGGGAGGGGTCTCCAGTGTTATTCTGACTTGCACCCCCTAGTTCCTTCCACCCCAGTTCTTAATACCCCAAGAGGCCCTCCTTTTTAGAGTCTTACCTCTAACTCCTCCAGGGCCCCCAAGACCATTTCCCCAGACTAGAATCATAGAATATTGTAACTGGAAGGGACTAATCCAATCCCCTTTTTTTAAAAATAAGGTCCTTAAGACTCAGGTCACATAACCTACAGTACATAGTAGGGTTAAGTGAGACCCAGATCTCCTGACTCCAGGTGCTCTCCCCACAACTGAGAGCTCAACCCATCCTTGCCCTTATCAGCTCAACCCCAGCCTCCCTCCATCTTCCTAAGCCTCCTGACCTCAAGTGGGAGGCCTTACCCTCCTCTTACTAACCCATTCACTCACCCAGTGCATGCTGGATATAACAAGGTACTGGACAGAGAGATGTTGGGAAGAACTAGTCAGAATGAAGCTGATGCCCAGGGACTCCTGGTTTTATTAACCTCTGCTTCATTTGACATGCAAATACGATATTTCCAGGGAGGGGTAATTCATTAAGAAAACTTGCTGAGGGCCTTAAATTATTTTTCATCTCTTCTAGAGCCTACTTTTTTTTTCTTATTCTTAATTTAGCCTTTCTTTAAAAAAATTTTATGGGATAAAACAAGCATTTCCATAACATAGTATAATTTTTTTAAATGATTGCACATGAAACTGCAAATATATTATGTATAACAAAAGCAATGCTTTTGAATAAAAACTTGAGTGAATTCATCTATGCCTCAGTTTCCTTATCTGTAAAACAGGAAGGAGAGAGTCTCCAGGAAACTAAGAAGATTTGAAACCATGTCACATGAGGATTGGTTGAAGGAAATGTAAAATGTATAGCCTGGAGAAGACTTAGGGTACATTTAATTTCTATGTTCAAATATTTACAACATTAACAACTAAAAGATTATATTTACATAGGACTTGGATTGGACTAGACCCCATGTCTCCTAGTAGTGACCATTCTATTTGGTCTCAGAGAACAGAATTAAGAATAGTGAGTAAAAGCTAAAAAGAGGTAAATTTGGGTTCAATATGATGAAAAACCTAACAATCAAAACAATCCAAAAGTGTAATGGGATGCCTTGTAGGGGGGCTGTGGCGGGGAGTGTATTCCCCAGCAATAGATACCAGATGACCCCTTGTCAGGGATGTTATAATTTGCTAGCAGAGTTTCTTAACCTGGGGACCCTGAGCTTGGAGTATTTGTTTTTATTAAATTTTTGATAACTGTATTTCAATATAATTGGCTTCCTTCATAATCCCTTATATTTTATTTTATGCATTTATGAACATTATTTTGAGAAGGGGACCATGGCCTTTGACAGCCAAAGCAGTTCATGACATCAAAAAAGTTAAGAACTCCTACCTATAGAGATTTCCTGTTCCAGTACAGGTTGGACCAGATACCATCCAAGGGCCCTTCTATGATTCCATACCTTTCCTACCTCCAGGGGCATTGCATGCATCAAATGAGAACATGAACGTGAGAGCTTTGGCCAAGGCGGCAAAGGGAGGAGTAATAAACTGTTAATTTTCTGGTCGTTGCCTGCTCTGGGGCTTAAGTAGTCACTTTTTTAAAACTTTTCCAAGAGGGAGTAAAGAACAGCCCTGAAAATGACCTTTAGAGTGCTGCCATCATGGGGATTTCCTCTACCTGGTAAGTTCCCTTCTGGAGACTCTAAGACCCTGGTCTTTCCTTAGGGGAACTCACTCCTTAAGAAATAAGCATTCTCATGGGGGAGGTAACAAGAATAAATACTAGCATATCAGTAATATAGACAAAGCATATGCAAGAGAGCTTGGGGAGAGAGGGTACTAGAAGCTAGGGACGGGGACAGAATCCAAACAAAGCTTTTGTCTCCCATCCATGGCCTCCTTGGCCTCAGAAAGCTTGAACTATGACCTCCCACCCCAGTAAATATCTTCCTCTGAAATCTTGGTGTCTATTCTGGGAAGGGTCTCTCTCTTTTTTTTTTCAGTAATTATTTATTTATTCTTAGTTTAAAGCATTCATTTTCTTTTCTTTTCTTTTTCTTTTTGCTTTTTGGAGGGTAATTGGGATTAAATGACTTGCCCAAGGTCACACGGCTAGTTTTTTTGTTGTGTCTGAGGTCAGATTTGAACTCAGGGCCTCCTGACTCCAGGGCCGGTGCTCTATTCACTGCATCACCTAGCTGCCCCTCCCTCTTACTTTCTTGTAGGGCAAGATGGATTTCTGTACCCCATTACCTGAATATCTTATTTGGAAAGGATCTCTTTTAAGAGAGGCATCCTGTTAGTCAGATAACTCTGTAGTCCCTTGGTCCAAATTGTCAGGTATGGTATAGTAGGGATGCATTTTGTGTTTGGGGCAGACCAGATGCTGCTGAAATCTCATCCAACTTTCAAATCCTGTGATTGTGTGATTCCTCATCTCCAGTCTTTGGGAAATCATGCTACTTCCTCTCCCCATCCAGTGTCCAAAACTCTCACCTCCATCATCCTCTGCCCTCTCTGACCCTCCTCCCCTACTCACCATTTCTATTACTGTAGCCCCTAATCTAATGCACCATGGCCAAGCTGTGGGCGACTTTTCTCATTGCACAAAGAAGGAAATGAAAATGGTGTAAGAGTAGGGGAGGTCATGGAACCCTGGATTCCCAGCTGCCTAGCCCCACCCTGAGGAAGAGAAAGACGGGGACTAGCCACCTGGTATTTGCCTGACTCCCCCAGACTTCCACTTTTGGGGGTGGAGAGTCTGTGGGTGTAGGGATAGGAAGGAGAAAACCCTGATGATAAGGGCTCCATGACTCACCTGTGGAAAACCTCGGAATCCCTGGCTAGGGCAGGTCTGGCCTACCCCCTGCCCCTTTGCCATTCTTCTCCCCTACCTCCATACATCTTCACTCCACCCCCAGAGTGGACTGCAGCAAAGGGCTTTATAGTAAGTGGAAACAGGACTTGACCTGATCCTGGGAGGTCTAAGGAGGGGACTATTAGGAGTAGGACAGAGAATGGGGCGGCTCTGAGTCCTTTCCTGCCCTTGTGCCCTCTCTTCCTGAAATTAAAAAAAAAAGAAAAAAGAAAAAGCTGCATACCCACAGTGACCAGGGAAGTGTTTATAATCTTGTGGCTTAGCCTCCCCGGGATAGATTTGCATGTGTTCCATGTTACTTTAAGTGTGTTACCATGGATCTTGGAAAATAAACAGTTGGCTCAGAAAGTTACCCCAAATTGCTGAGTGGGCTGGTCTGGGCCAACAGTGTTTCCCCCAAACTGTGGGCATTGTGACCATCAAGCAGAAGGACAGGCTAGTAAAACAGGGGTTCTAAGGCAAAGGAAAAGCAGCTGCAGCTGCAGGACTCTATGGAAGAGTGAAGTGTAGGGGACACAGGGATTGTGGGGTGGGCATTAAAATGAGGAGGTGAGGCTGAGAGAATAGGCCTTGGGAAGAATTCGGTGTGGCTGATAAAATTATCTCGCTCTCATCAGGCAGGCATTTGTGGCCTACTGTAGTTTTGGTCTTAGTAGTCACATGACATGGAGCAGTGAATACAGCACTGGCCCTGGAATCAGGAGGACCTGAGTTCAAATATGGCCTCAGAAGCTTAACACTTATGAGCCATGTGACCTTGGACAAGTCACTTAACCCCAATTGCCTTGCCTTCCCCCCTCAAAACAAGTCACATGATTTGTGCAAATCCCATTTTCAACAACCTGCCAGCTGCATGGCTATAGGTATGTCACTTGAGTGCTCCGAGTGTCAATTTTCCTCTCTGTAAAATGGGGATAATAATGACACCTACCTCACATGAATGTTATGAGGATTGAATTGCACTATTACTGCTGTCCTCAGTTAAATATCTATCTACCTCTTCCCCCTTCTTAGCAGGTCCCTAAGATGCTGGAAGTGGCCACATGATGCTGCAAGATGGCAATGGATATCATCCCTGACTCTGAATCAGGGAGACCTGAGTTCAAATCCTGTTCTAACTCTTGTTATCTCAAGCAAATCATTTGACTTCTCTCAGTGTCATTTTCTTCATCTGTTCCAAGGAGCTAATAATAGCAGCTACCACATAGAGTTGTAAGGAATAAGGAGCACACCTGTGATTTCATCAGTATAAGACACCAATGTCAAACTCAAACAGAAACGGGAACCACTAATCCACACATGAGGATCCTTGTAGACTGCGATTGACTTAGTTTTAAGTGTATTATTATCTATGTTTCATTGCATCTCTATTTCCTCAAATATTTCCCAATTGCAATTTAATGTTTTATTTCCCAATAACATTTAACCATTAAATATTCCCCAGTTGCACTGGGGAATGTTGCAGGTTGCAGGGTGGCCTACGTGTTTGACAGTTCTTGTACAGGGAATTCCATTTAAGGAAACTCTCTTTACTGAGGCTAGGCAGCACCTTCTCTGCCATTTAAGAGCTCTAGAGAGTTGCCTCAAGTACTGGGAGTTTAAGTGACTGCCCAGATCACCTAACCTAGGGTGTGGTAAGATTCAAACCCTGGTCTCTCTCCCTGTTTTTGATACCAGCTCTCTTTCCACTCTGTCAATGGAGTGGATAGAGAGCCTCTCCCTGTGCCATTGTGAGGGTCAACTGAAGTTATATATATATATATATATATATATATATATATATATATAGTGCTTTACAAACTTTAAAGCAATATATAAATGTTTGTTGTTCTTGATGACCATTAGCAGGAGCAGCATCAACCCTACTTGGAATCAGAAAGACCACTGTCCAAGTCTGGCATCTAATATAGTAGCCACATTACCATTTAACCACGTGGTAACCCCGGGCCACTCTAATAAAGATCATTATTTTCATGTTTTAAGATTATAGGTTTCTCAGGGGTGGCTAGGTGGCACAGTGAATAGAGCACCGGCCCTGGATTCAGGAGGACCTGAGTCCCAATCCGGCTTCAGACACTTAACACTTACTAGCCGTGTGACCTTGGGCAAGTCACTTAACCCCAATAGCCCTTCCTTCTTCCTCCAAAAAGCAAAAAAAAAAAAAAAGACTATAGGTTTCTCTTTTATTCAGGAAATTGCCATCTGGGGAGTTCCCTATAGAAATTAAATCATAGGACCAGACTAAAGGGAGAGGGATGGGGCGGGGGATGTACTCTAAATCCATTATAAGACCTAAAATTATATAGAAACATTAGTTATTTTTGTTACTGGGATTTCCCCTGTCCAGGTGCTACAAGACATTCCTACATACAGCCAAGTGGCTAACACTGCTGAGAATGGACTTGCTGGCACTCCGCTCCCTGGGGACCTTCTAACTCTCACCAGAGCCTCAATTTTCATGGGGCTTTCAGGGGCTTCTGGGGGTACTACCAAAAAATTTGCAGGGAGATGGACAGAGATTCAGAGAAAACAGAATCTTATTAGTGTCCTTCCCTCACCCGACACCATCCAATCAGAACCTTAAAGCCAGTACCCAGAATCAAACTTTTAAAAGCAGAAGAGGTTTGCCTAATCCAGAGCAGCATTTCCCAAGGAGACTGAGAGGAAATCTTGAAGCACAAAAGACCCAACAGTAGATAGTGCTCCAATTGCATTGTCCTGACCCTTCAACTTTAACTTTGAGCTTGGGGTCCAAGGTGGTAGGAAGCAGGGGGCTACAAGGTATTCACAAAGTCAAAAAAGTTGGGGTTGGGAGGAACCTCGAAGAGCATCTAATTCAACCCCAAATGAGGCCCAGAGAGGTTGTGATTTTTCCCAAGATCATGTTGTTCTTATCCAGTCATTTTTTCAGTCATGTCCAGCCCTTTATGACCTCATTTGGGGTTTTCTTGACAGTGATTTGTCATTTCCTTATCCAATTCATTTTACAGATGAGGAAACTTAGGTGAACAGGATTAAGTCACTTGCCCAAGGTCTCATAGCTTGTAAGTGTCTGAGGCTGGATTTGAACTCAGGGAGATGGGTCTTCCTGACTCCAGACCCAGCACTCTATCCTCTTTGCCACCTAGCTTCTGAGATCATACAAGGAGGAAATTTTGCAGGGCTTGGATTTGAATCCAGATTCTCTGCCTTCAGATCTGGCAACATTTTCCACTATGCCATTATGCTTTGGAGGGCATGTGTCCAGGCATCTTCCTGAAAAAAAAATTCATTCTGAAGACTTATGGGTGCACCCAGCCATCTGTGACCTATTTGAGGGAACCCCCACACACACACACTGGTTAAAGCAGGGGTCTCCATCTCTCTGTGAGAGAATTTGCTGAGAAGCTCTTGCTGTATCTTTGTTCCCTCCCTTTATCTCGGCAGGGACTCCCTGGCTGGCAACCTGCCTGCCATGAGAAACATTTTCCAAAGGGTTTTCCTAGGAGGTTGGCCTGCCTTGGAATCCCTGAGTCATTCCAGCTTCCAGGGAACCCTAGAGTGTGTGTGGGTGAGCTACAGACAGAACAGCACCTGAGGGGGTGGACACTTGAACACCCTGATGCTTGTTCTCTTTCCAGGCAACAGAAAACCTACCTTAAACCTAACCAGAACTTGGGGAAGAGACTTGACTTTACACTACACCTGTGATATCAAACTCAAATAGAAAGGGGGCCATTAAGCCCTATGTAATGATCCCTGTAGGCAAAATATTGACTTAGAAAACCACATATTAACATCATCTAAGCTCTATTATATTTTTATCTATTGCGTTAAATATTTTCCAATTACATTTTAATCCAGTTTCAGAAGCTTGTGGGTATGTTGCTGACCACCAGGGTCCATTTAGGATTTCTCTAGATGAGAGAGACGGGTTTAAGCATTTATTAAACACCTACTGTGTGCAAGGCACTATATACTAAACACATTACAAATGTTATCTCATTTGACCCCCCACAGCAACCATCTGAGGTAAGTGCTATTATTCTCTCCATTTTACTGTTGAGGAAACAGAGAGACAGAGATTAAGTGACTTTGCCAGGGTCACACAGCAAGTGCATTTGAACTCAGGTCTTCCTAACTCCATGTTCCCGCACTTTATCCCCTGCACCACCTAGCTGCCTAATCACAGAATGTCAGGGTTGAAAGGCACCTTTGAGATTATCTAGTCCAGCGGTTCTCAAGCTTTTTGGTCCTGGGACCGCTTAACATTCATAAAAATTTTTGAGGATACCAAAGAGCTTTTGTTTATGTGAGTTATAGCTGTCATTATTCACCATATTGAAAACTAAAACTAGTTAACTTTTAAAATATTTTAATTCACTAAAAATAATAATAAATCCAATGAATGTTAACATAACTCTTTTTATGGAAATAATTTTATTTTACAAAACAAAAAAATATATAGTATATATTAGTGAGAAGAGTGGCATTATTTTATATATTTTTGCAAATCTCTTTAATGTCTAGCTTAACAGAAGACAGCTGGATTCTCATAACTGTTTCTATATTCAATCTGTTGTAATATGTTTTGGTTGAAGTATAGGAAAAAATCTAGCTTCATACAGATAGGTAGTTGGAAAAGACAAGATATCTTATGAGGCAAATAATGTCACAGTATCATTATGAAAATTGTTTTGACCTCACAGACCCCTGAAAAGGGTTTCCAGGACACCAGGAGACCCACACTCTGAGAACTGCTGACTTAGTCTAAGACCTTCATTTTACAGATGAGGGAACTGAAGTTTCAAGACTTGACCATAGTCACATAGTATAATAGTTTATGTTTAAATAGTATTTCACAGTTTACAAAGTACTTCACTTGAAGCAAATCCGTGAGAAGGTTCATGAAGGTATTATCTCCATTTTACAGATAGAGAAACTGAGGTTCAGAAACATGAATGTCTTATCCAAAGTCCCACAACTAGTAAAGACCAGACCTAGGGCTCCAATCCAGATCTTCTTCACACCATACCATGCTTTCAAAGCTATCTACTATCCTACTTCATCACCTTTCCACCTTTACCTCACACGACTCACCCTCCTGTACCTTTTGCTCCAATCAAAATAGAACATTTACTGCTCCTCTGAGGTTGCCTGCCTCTGCACTCTGGTTCATTCCATTCCTTAGGCCTTGAATGTCAATCCCTTCTATCTGCTGAAATTCTGCCTAGGCCAAGTTCAAATACCACCTCCTTCGTGTATTTACCCACTTTGTGCTGTAATTATTTGTAAATATTATCTCACCTCCCCTTCATAGATAGCAAATCCCTTGAGGGTAAAAGACTGTCTTGGCTGGTTTTAGTCTCCTGGCATGCCTTGAATACAGAAGGCACTCAGTGTTAGTTCATGAATGGATGAATGAGAATAGCTTGACTATAATGGAGGGTGCAAGTTGGGGGAAAAAATGGGAAATGAGGACAATTAAGGACCTCTTTAAGGTCCTCTTTAAGGACCCTGAAAATCAAGTAGTAGACTTTAGGTTATGTGTGTGTGTATGTAGGTGTGTGGGTGTGTGTGGGTGTGGGTGTGTGGGTGTGTGTGGGTGTGTAAACTCTAGAACAGGGTTTCTTAATTTTTTTTTTTAATCAGACTCCTTTTGGAACTTATGGACCCTTTCTAAGAATAATGTCTTTAAATGCATAAATAAAATACACAGGTTTACAAAGGAAACAAATTACACTGAAATAGTTACTAAAAATTTTTTTTTCAAGTTCACATCATACAGGTTAAAAACATACTGTCTTTTTGGGGGGAGGGCAACTGGGGTTAAGTGACTTGCCCAAGGTCACATGGCTAGTTTTTTTTGTGTTAAGTGTCTGAGACCGGATTTGAACTCAGGTCCTCCTGACTACAAGGCCGGTGCTCTATTCACTGTGTCACTTAGCCACCCCAAGAACATACTTTTTAGCTAAGCTATCCACCTTTTCTCAGGCAAGAACTCCCCTGAAGACTAGGCTGGGTTAGTCAGTAAGCCAGTGGCATGGGGACAGATGTCTACCATGCCCTCATGCACTCTATAGGCAATTGCCCATACAGCTCATTAAGTCTCCCATCCATCCAGTCTCAATTTACCAAGCCAACAAGCTGCAAAAACAAATCACTCACTTTTGACACCAGTCTTGTTTCTCAGACTGGAAATTACCCTAAACAAGTTCATAAATGCAACTCTGATTTCCTTAGACTCAAGTTGAGGTCTAAGGCTGAGAGAAGACTTTCCCTATCCCATACACAAACATGTATTTTCATCTTCCATAAAAATAAAAAAGTAATAATAACCATTGACATTTTTATAATATTTGAAAGTTTGCAAAGCACTTTACATACATTTTTAATATTTGATACTCACAACAGCCTTGTGTGGTAGGTACAATTACTGTCCATATTAAAAATGAGGAAACTGAGTCGCAAAGATGTTGAGTGAATTGTGAAGGCCCACATATCTATGAAGTGTCTGAGGCATGATTCAAACTCAGGCTTTCAGACTTCAAGTCTGACCTCTGCACTACAGGAGAGAGACAGAAGGTAGAGAGGGGGTAGGTAATGGAGTAAGGGGGAGGACTAATGGGGTAAAGGTGAAGGAAAAGGGTAAGATAAATATGAGCCCTCCAGTTTCTCTCTGTCACAATCCTCACCACTATCACCACACCCCATGCCCACTAAATACATACAGAATCAGATAGAGCTAATAATTTTCTTTCTGTACCTGGGAACATGGTAGTCTTTCTACCAAAGACATTCATTGTCTTTCTAGTACATTTTAATGATCCTATGAATCTTGCAAAGGCAGTGGGAAGATTGAAGCCCCCCTAAAACCTGAGCTACAGACCATTTTGATTAAGTTTTGCCTCTCTAAGGAGCACTTCTTAGAAACAATATCTTTTTCGTTCTTGCCTTGGCAGGAGTCCTACTCAAGTTTTCATCTCCCCCTTTGCCCCAACTAGTTTGTTATTGTGGTCCATTGAACAGGAACCAGGTCAAGGCACATTCCCACCAGAAAGGAGACCCTGCATTCCTTCCCAGGGCATGGAGGACCCCATGAAAACTCACAAAGTTTCATATTCACTCAATATATATTTGTTAAATGCCTGCTGTGAGCTTGGCACTGTGCTAAGCAATACAGTCCAAAAAGAGGCAAAAAGACAGTCCTTGCCCTCAAGGAGCTCATAATCTAATGGAGGAAACAAAATGTCAATAAGTATATACAAAGCAAGCTATGTACAATATAAATAGGAAGTGATTCAAAGAGGGAAAAGACTGGAATTAAGAGGGGTTGGAGAAGGTTTCCAGTAGAAGGGGGATTTTGTTTGGTTGATTGCTGTCCTTTGTTCCCAAAATGACATCACTATGTTAGAGTCACATTACAATGAGTCTGACTGTGGCTGATCAGACCAACAGGAGCTCAGAATGCTCTACCACAGGCCGGGCACAAAAATCCATGTGAACCTTTGGGGCAGATTCTCTAATTTTGTTTATCTTGTATTTCTTTTGAGCTATTTCCATTCTGCTCTGCTCATAGAGCACGGCACCTTCTCTGATAAGGGCACGCCACGCTGGGTGGTCCTGTGCCAGTGTCTCCCATGCCACACAATCAATTCCAAAGTTAAGAGAAATCTCGAGTCCTTGTATCACTTCTTATGAGCACTTGCCCTGTGTGAGTTCTTGATAAAATAGTCTTTGGCAAGCCCATTGGAGTTGCACTCTTTACAATAGAGTAGGGCTGTAGGTGGGATTTTAGTTGGTATTTAAAGAAAACTGTGGAGGTCAGTAGTCAGAGGGGAGAAGAGAGTGCATTCCAGGACAGCCATAGTGTACAACCAAAGAAAAAGTCAAGAGATAGCATCTTGCTCATGGAATGACCAGAAGGACCCAGGATCCAAGCAATGTATGTAGGGTACTCATGATTCCAAAGGCCAAGGGAAGTCATCCTATTATAGGGGAGTAAATTCAGACCAGGGTGAGCTGGAAGTCTGTTCTAAGGAAAAGTAACTTGCTGTTGTAAGTTTGGGGTGGGGGTGGGAAGGAGAGAAAGTTAGTAGATAACACTATCTGTTCATGTCTATCCTAGGGATAGTCTGGGGAAATCCCATCCAAACCTAACTCCGGGTCCACCCGGTTCTCAATCTAGCATTGAAGGACATCCCCTAAATTAAACTGCCAAAGAAAAAAGTCTGTAGCTTCTCTGCCCCAGAATGTACATAGCTCACTTACATCATGGTGCTACTGAGTTCGTTAATTTCCATGACCCATGACCTACAAAGTGACACAGCACCTTCCATCCTGAAGGGGAAGGACTAGACACATAGCCTAGACTCCACCCCTCAGGTAGTCTTTGGTTGAATCCCATATGGGTCAGTTAGCTTCATCCAGTTCCCCAACCACAAGACTTACAACTCTAACCTCACTAAGTGCTAAATCAATGCAAACCCCTCACTACTTCTGGAAAAAGAAAAGCCACACATATACTTTACTCATGAAGAAGTAGTAGGTTCTTCTTCATATAGGAAAGATGATGATCTTTTTTCTTCTTTTTTAAAGCAGGGGGGAAACAAAGAGAACTTTAGAGGGGAAGAGAAAAGGGGGAAAGTGAACTGATAATTATAATAATGGCAGAAAAGAGGAGCTCTGTGAATGGGCTTGTGGCATCCCCTTTGTCCCCCCATATAAAATTTTCATGGAAACAGGATGACTTTCCATTCTCAGAACCTCACCCAGGCTCAAAAATATCTCCCTGCTCTTCCTAAGGACTATATGAGCCCTCTGTACCTGACAATCCCCATTTCTGCTCTGCTGAGGGTGTTGAACTAGGCAGGGCTAGAATATGGGACAAGCCCAGACTGGCTGAGGAATTTAAGAGTTTGAAAACTGGCCTACTTCCAGTCCTGTAACCATACAGCTGTATCTGTACAAACTCATTACAGCTTTGAATACACTTTGTTTGAGGATCTGTGTAAATTTAATCTTAAGGGAATTCATTGATTCCATAGGTCTGTCTGATACACGGCAACTTCCTTCCCTTTAAACAAGGTTTCTTAACCTGGGGTCCATAGATTTGGTTTTTAAAAAATATTTTGATAACTGTATTTCTATAGAGTTGGTTTCCTTTGTTCTCTTTCGTGGTTTTTGTGCATTTAAAAACATTATTCTGAGAAGGGGTCCCAAGGCTTCACCAGACTATCAGAGAGGTCCATGACACAGAAAAAGTAAAGCCATCCTGCTTTAGAATAGGGATTTGTTCTCACAAAACCAAATTCCATTTCATATTTCCATTCCATTACCACCCCAGCATCTGAGAGTGGGTACCACTATCTTGAGGGATGCCATTGTCACAGAAGGAAGTTAGCTCTTTGGGACAAATGGGAAGAAGAGAGGGGAGCAGATGTGAAGGGAAAAGGAAAGAGAAAAGATGGACCAAAGAAAAACAGAAAATAGGGGTTGGAAGAAAAGAGATGAGAAGAGAGCCAAGGAAGGAGAGAGGTGGGACAAGGAAGAAAAATCCCAATAAATCACTGTATCTCTGATTCTACATAATCCAGTAGGGAGAAAAGAAGGGATCGAGAGCCAGGGAAGGGAGGGAAACGGCGGCAGTGGCGGCGGCAGCAGGAGCGGTTTGGCCAGAGGGGCACTAGAGCTGTAACTCAACACCCTTCTTTTTAGAGAAATCTGTCCTCCTTTCTCCTCCTCCTCCTCCTCCTTCCCCTTCCTCCCTCCCCCTCTGCCTCCCTCCCTTTTTGCCTTCCTCTTCTCTTAATCCTCAGAACTGAGTCCCAGAGCAGAGAAAGGGAGAGCTAAGGAAGCAGAGAGAGAAGGAGAACTCAAGTAAGAAGGAAAGACAGTGGATCTGACGAAAGAAAGCAAGTGAGGAGGAAAGAAAGGAGGGAAGGAGAAAAGAGAAGAGGGGGGTGGAGCGTGGCCTTTGAGGAGGACTGGGCTGTCCCCCACTAAGGTCTCCTCCCCCCCTCCCTACCCCGCCTCCTTGCCACAGGGACTTGGATTGTGTGTGTGTGTGTGTGTGTGTGTGTCTGTCTGTCTCTTTCCTGGAGGATCTCACACAGACCTACCTCCACCCAGGCATCAGAACACCTCTCTGATATTTTTGCTCCTTTCTTCTCTGGTTGCTTTTCTTTTCTTTAGCAGAGACATTTTGGAGTTTGGGATGGACTGTCCCCAGAGCACTGACCCCCAAGGAAACCAGACACCGGAGCCCTGCCACTGAGAGAAGGGCAAATCACTGCTAAGAGTGGGTGGCAGATCGTCCGGGGTGGCAGGAGAAAGAGGGTGGAGTGGAGGTGGGGGGGGGTACACATGGACCAGTGAATGTAAGGTGCAGGGGTGTTTGGTCGCCAGCTGGTCATGAGGATGGTGTGTGAGGCTGGAAGGAAGTTTGTGAAGTCAGAACACTGTGACCGTCTGTTTGACCCACTTAGTGAGTTGGTAAGTGTACCCAGGTCCCTGTAAGTTTGTGTACATGTATGTGAAAGAGCAGGTGCCAAGCAAACCTGTATCTCTTGAGTTCATGTCATTTAATGTGGAACTTGGTGGGCTGGCCTGAGTGGGTATGAACCAGTCGGTTAAGATGTCTGTGTTCCTCTGTCAGTGGTTGTCTATGTGCTTCTGAGGGGAGTAGTCAATAACTCAAGCAGCTCTTTGGAATTTATAATAATGCAAATCTTCCAGTTCGCCCCATCCCAGACCCCCATTTCTGTGAGATCCCGGGCTGTGGTTCTAGAAGGATTTCGCAATCTCCTGAGAGTCTGAAGCACCAGTCTTGGCTCTCACCCTCTGGATCACTGTCTCCGTCTCTCCTCTCTCTCTTTCTCTTTCTCTCTCTCTCCTTCCCAGTTTTTCCACTCCCTCCATCCCTCCCCTAAAGCTGCCGTAAACCACATCCCTGAGAAACTTTGCTAGAAGTTCCTCTACCCTCAGGTACCAAGAGCAGGCCTGGTTCATACATAGCTCCCTACCCAGCCAAACAACTCAAGGATCCTCCCCACCCTGAGCCCTGCCCCTGGAGAGGCCTCAGAGACAGAAGCTGTGCCCAACCCTAGCTTCTCATCCTGGTGGCCCCTGAGTCTTCCCCATATCTCTGGCATGTGGTACGTGCACCAGGAGTCAAGCCACTCAGTTTCATGAGCCAGATCCTTAGAGACCCTTTCCCTTGACCCTCCACCTCCAAGGCAGCTTCGTGGGGCTAAAGAAGCTGTTGGAGCCCCTTGGATGAAGACTTGGAAGAAGTCTCAGCCCTGTGCTTGTCCCAAAGGGCAGTATCTCAGTCCAGGGGCTTGCCGGGTTTGCTTTCTCCTCAAACCTCAGCTCCGGCCACTGCTCAACCTCCCCAGACTGGGGGCCGGCTCTCCCCATGTGAAGGGGCTGGCACTGGGCCCCAGACCATGATGTTGGGAGCCTCTTGCTGAAATCTGCCCAGAACCCAAAGCCAGTCCAGAGAAGAGGAAGACAGGACAGGCAACTGGGACCATGGCTGTGTCGGTGAGTCCCAGCCTGGGGTGAGGGAGCCGGTGGGAATGTTTGGGGAGAAAAGAGAAAACTCTAAAGCCTCTTCTAGTTTTTTTCTGTTTTTCTGCTTTTTACCCTTTGTGCTTCCCCTCATTCCCCCCATCCCTCTTCCTTCTGTCCCTTTCATCTTTTCTGTGCCTTCCTGGCTGTTTTGTTTTTAAAGTCTCTTCCTCACTTTCGCCTTCTCTCTCTTCCACGCCTCCTTTTCTCTTCCTTTTGGTCTCTCCCTCCCCCACCTCCCCACACTTGTGTTTCTCTTCTCTTCTACCCTGAGACGGCTCCTGTGATGTGTGAGGAGAGGGCAAAGGATGAAGGCAAAAATCCTATGGGCTTTTTTAGGAACAGGACAGATGGCCAGTGACAGCTCCCAAGAAAGACAGCATTGGGAAGCCAGAGAAAGGAAGGAGGGGAGGGGGCAACCTTAGGAGACAGAGTAAAGAACTGAGAGAGTAAAGGGGGACCTGAAGCACCCCTGATGAGAGGGATGAAAGTGAAAGGAGCAAACGGACAGGAGAGAAGATCAGGAGCCCGAGAGAGAAAGAAAAACAGGGGTGAGGGAGAGAGATGATGTCAGTAGAGCCTCAGGCCACTTTCCAGGGACTGGAGGTTGGGGACAAAGGGAGGAGACAGCTGGCAGAACGGGCTTTTGGGAGGGGGACTCTCAGGGAGCACATGGCTATTTGCCACCCCCCATTAAACAAACCTCATAGGCGGGGGTGTGGGGGGAGGGAACCATTCCCCCCAAGTCAGCTGGGGGGACCCAATAGGGGGCAGGGAGAGCAAAGGAAACCCCACCCCTTCATCAACCAATCAATCAGCAATTATATATTGTTCCCGGCACTGGGCTTCATCCCCACTGGCCAGATTCCAAAGAGTGAGAGACTCTCTTCTTTTGCCCTGCCCCAAGTCTCTATCCAAATATGAAAGTCCCTCCTTTTTCTCAGTAGGCCACTATATTAAAAAATGTACTCTGTAGCTTTTCCAACACCTTCCACTAGGACCTTCCCTACCAGCCCAAAGATATTTTTGAGTAAAAGTAGACACAGTGCCCAGGGAGAGCACAGACTTGGCTCTAGCCTTGGTCCCATTTCCCTGGGAAGCTAGGGAAAGATGGAGAGCCTCAGGATCTCTGTGCTGGGCAAGGGCCCTACCAAAAGCATCCAGGGAGCCCTCCATCTATGAAGAATGCAGAACCATCAGGACAAAACCCTCCAGTCCTCCAAGGAAAGACTTTTCAGGCTCAGGGGATAAAGGACTCCTGGGTTCCAATCTTGGGTTACTCCATAGCCTTCTCCTTTTAAAACTTTACTTTCTTGATTTTCAAAGTGGGGAAAACAATTCTCTTTCACATCTTGAACACGGCCCTCAGGCAGCAGGGACCACAGAATTAGTGTTATACTGGGAGTGATGATACTTAGGATACCCATCTCACAGGGCTATCGTAGGGAACAGAGTTCTAGTTTAAATTCAGGGAACCTGGATGTAAATTCTGACTCAGTTAGTTACCCAGGTGATCTTGGGCAAGGTGCCTAACCTTACTAAGCCTCAGTTTCCTCATCTATAAAATGGGGAGTTTGAACTAGAAGATTAATTTTTCAGTACTAAATCCTATGGCCTTAAATGTAAGCTATCATTATTTTCATGGGAAGATTCAAATAGATGCTGCCTAGTTTGAAGGAGAATATTGGTAATAAAATCCTTTATCTCTTCCTCTCTTGACTTTCCTTCTCTCCCAAGGCCCAGCTGGCCCGGGCCCTCTATGACAACACAGCAGAATCTCCAGAGGAATTGTCCTTCAAACGTGGGGATGTACTCCGAGTGCTACAAGGGGAGGGGGCTTCGGGGCTGCAGGGTTGGTGCCTCTGCTCCCTCCATGGCCAGCAGGGGATTGTGCCTGCCAACCGAGTGAAACTTCTGCCCACTGGCCCCAGCCCTGAATCCAGCCTTTACCAGGTGCCTCCGACTCACCAGAGCACATCTGATCCAAGCCCTGGGCCTGATCACGTGGAACAGGAGGTAAATAAGGGATAGGCTAGAAGACAACTTTCCCCATCCCCATCCTTAGCTTGAAGACCCCAACTAGTCCTACTCCCTAGGACCTTCCCAGGCAGCACCCCAAAATTTCAAAAGCTCTCTCCTTACCAGCTTTCATTCCTCCTCCCTTTATTAGCACTCTTTCCTCCGACTTGCACTATTTTCTTTATCTTCCCCTATAAAATGGAAGACATAGATAGCATGGCAGAAAAAGTATGAGAATCAGCAGAGCATAATTCTGATTCTAGTTCTGATACTTATTAACTGGGTGATCTTGAGGAAGTCAATTAACCTCAATGGCCTTGGTTTCCTCTTTTGTAAAATGAGGAGGTCAGTCAGTCAATAAACATTTATTAAGGTCTACTATGTGCCAGGCAGTATGCTAAGTAATGAAGTTTTTTTTTAAGTGCCTGCCCCCAAGCTGCTTACACTCCAATAAGGGAAGTGACAAGCAAGCCAATAGACTAAGAATAGATAGGAAATGATTAGGAGACTGAAGGCACTGGATCAAGAGAGTTGGGAAGGGCTTCCTGTGGAAGATGATAAATTAGTTGAGATTTGAAGGAGGCCAGGAAAGCCAGGAGATGGAGATAAGAGAAAGCATCCTAGAATGGGCAACAGCCAGAGAAAATGCCCCAAGCCCAGAGATTGAGTGTCTTGTTCCTGAAAGAGCTCGGAGGTCAGGGTTACCGGATCAAAGAGAAGGGCACATGGAGGAAGATCGAGGAAAACTAGAAATGTAGGAGATGGATAGGTTATAAAGGGCTTTGCACTCCAGAGGATTTTGCATTGATTCTGGGAGCTATAGGGAGTCACTGGAATGTATTTGGATAGGAAAGTGATGTGGTTGGACCTGCAATTTAGGAAAATCATTTTAGTGACTGAATAGAGGCTGGATTGGAATGGGGAGAGACTTGAGGCAGGCAGACCCACCAGTAGGTTATTGTAGTAATCAAGGTGAGAGATGACGTGCCTGGATTGGTGGCAATGTCAGAAAAGAGAAGGGGACGTATTCAAGAGTTGCAAAGGTGAAATCAATAGGCCTTTGCAAACAGAGAGTGAGAGAGAGTGCTCGGTGCAGACCAACTCCTAGGTTGTTAGGATGAGGGATTGGGAGGACAGTGGTGCCCTTGACAATAAAATAGAAGTTAGGAGGCAGGGGGAGGTTTAGAGGAGGAAATAATGAGCTCGTTTTTGGACACACTGAGTTTAAGATGACCACTAGACATCTAGTTTGAGGTGTCCGAAGGCAGGTGGAGATGCAAGACCCAAGGTCAGCAGAGAGCTTAGGGCTAGAAACTGTAGATTTGAAGATCATCAGCATAGATTAAATTAATTAAATAATTAAAATAATTTAATCCATAGGAACTTCACCAAGTGAAGTAGTATAAGGGGAGAAGAGAAGAGGGCCCAGGAAGTAGGACTAAATCAGGAGTTCTTTCCCTTTTTACATGTCCTGGACCCCTTTGGTAATCTGTTGAAGCCTATGTAATCACTTCTCAGAATAATATTTTTAAATGCATCAGATAAAATGAACAGGACACCAATTATGCCGAGAAAACGTTATCAAACTATAATAAATTTTAAAAATAAGCACGGGGTGGCTAGATGGCACAGTAAGTAGAGCACTGACCCTAGAGTCAGGAGGACCTGAGTTCAAATCCGGCCTCAGACACTTAACACTTACTAGCCGTGTGACCTTGGGCAAGTCACTTAACCCCAATTGCCCTGCCTTCCCACCTCCAAAAAGCAAAAAAAAAAAAAAAAGTTCACAGACAGCATGTTAAGAACTCCTGCAACAGATGTTTTCTAAGTTCCCACTTAGTGTTGACATTTTTTTGGATCCTAGATTTAGAGCAGTAAAGGTACAACCCCATCACTTTACAGGTAAGGAAACTGAGGCCTTGGAAGGTTAAGCTAGTTATGTATGGTAGCAAAGGGTTTTGAATGCAGCCTCTCTTCCTTGAGAGCCCCAGCTCTTTACTCCATACCTCCTGAGACCATAGTATGACTCTCATACTCTCATCCACCCTTCCAGCCCTGCTAACTCGTGCCATGCTTGCTGCCCATTCAGGTATATGTGATACCCCCACCACCTCGGCCCTGTTCTGCCCCAAGACCCTCAGCCGGGCCCTGCCCACCATCCCCGGATGCCATCTACAAAGTCCCCAGGAGTAGTGGGACACAAATAGACACCCCTGGAGATACTCGAGAGGTGAGGATGAAGAAGCTAGAAAACTGGGGACCTCTGCCTAAGGAGAAGTCAAGGAATAGCAGCGGGAAGGGAAGGGAGGAACGTGGGACAGGGAGAGGTGAATCTGCCTGCGTTTGAAGGGCTGCAAGGATATTCCCTGGGGAGGGAACCAGAGAGAAGTAAGGAGGCTCTTTCTGAGTCTCACTGATCCTAGATCCTTGATCCCTTCCAGGTTTATGATGTACCCTCCACTGCTCTTCGAGTTTCCCCTAGTGACCCCTATGACTCCCCAGTTCCTTTCCCCCGCCCCCTAGCTCGAGCATCCACTCAGCTCCCTGGGGGAGGTGATGCCCCCTATGATGTACCCCCAGCTCTGAAGCCATCTCCTGAATCCGACCTGGAGTGGGAAGGGGGCCGGGAACCAGAGCCCCCCCTCTATGCAGCCCCCTCCAACCTGAAGAGGGCATCAGCCCTGCTCAATTTGTATGAAGCACCAGAGGAGCTTCTGGGAGAGGGCACCTCCACCAGCAGCGACGAAGCCATCTATGATGTGCCCCTGCTCGGTCCTGAGGAACCACCGCCTCCAGGACCTCCTAGTCCCCCTGGCTCCAGTCCTGCCCCGAATGATCTCGAGACCCTATCCCTGCTCCTGGCCCGGAGCCCACCTCCACCTCCTCGACCCAGGCTCCCCTCTACTGAGAGTCTGTCCCGGCGACCATTGCCTGCCCTGCCTGTCCAGGAACTCTCTTCCCCGTCTCCTGTGCCCTCTCCTGCCTCTGGCCGAAAAGGCAGTATCCAGGATCGGCCACTGCCCCCACCACCTCCCCGAGTGCCCAGCTACATGGGACTCAAAACTGAGGGAGACGAGGAGGGAAGAGTGGGTGATGCAGGGGCAGGGACAGCAGACCGCCATAATGAGTATGAGGGCATCCCCCTGGGCGAGGAGTATGACTACGTTCATCTCAAGGTGAGCACAACTTCTGAGCACTGATCCCTCACTGCTCAGTTCTCAAGAGAAACAGAATGAGAAGGAAGCAAAGAAGAGGTAGCAGGAAACTCTCCCAAATTCTTAGTGCCATCTGATCGGCATTCTTTTTGTTCTTGGGGAAAGCGGGGAGGAGAATTGATTTCATCAGGATAGGGAACTTCATGACCCACCACCTCCAATACACAGATCTGTGCCTGGGGAGCTGAGAGGTACATTGATTTTGTCCCATGGTTATTCCATAGGAACTGTAGCGCTTGAACCCAGATCATTCAGAATCCAAAGCTAGCCTTCTACCCATTGCACCATATAAACACTCTGTAGACTTTCTACCTGGTTCTAGATTGCCAAATGCAAGCTCTTGAGCCCTAATCCCATGCTCTTTCATCCAAATGTCAAATTTCTGTCCCTAAACCCAACCTGTTTCCCTTTAACACTTCTGACTTGCCTTCCTGGGGCATCATAGTGCAGGAAAAGCAACATATATGCCCTTAGACAACCACTTCTTTTTCCTCATCTCTAAAATGGTGGGGGGTAGGAGGGGCAGAGTGGAGGAGAAGGACGAGGATCAGATGAGTTCTAAGGTGCCTTCCAGATTGAAATAGATCCTATGACCCTGAACCATTCTAGAAACCAGGAATCATGATAAAAATAATCAAATGATGTAAATGACCAAATCCTCATCATCTCTGTAAAGTGCTTTGCACAGACCTTCGGGCAGATGATGATGATGGCCGAAAGAAGGAAAGGGGCAGACTAGCCAGCTGGGAAGTCTAGGGAAGGAATAAAAGACCCAGCCAGGCTCCCTCTCCCTGCCTTCACTGAAACACTGGGTCCCCTCCCTCCTGCAGGGAATGGAACGAATCCAAGGGTCTGATCCCCTGGATGGAGCCACACCGGGGGGCCCTGAGTCGATGCTTCGAGACAGGCAGCCGCAAGAACAGGTAAACCTTCCCTGGGAGTGACCAGGGAGACTTGGGAGACTCTTCTGGGGAAGGGGAAAATCATTAAGGGAAGGGGACCGAATAAAGCTCAAGGAAAGAAGTTAAAATTTCAAGAGAAAGTTTGAAAACTCAGATGGAAAGATGTTAGAATGGGAAATGTAAAGTTAGGATTCAAGGGGGTAGCATTAGAATCAAGGAGAAAGAAGTTAAACCTTAAGGAAGTGGTGATAGGGATTAGAATTCAAGGGATTAGAATTTAGAGAAAGATGGATCGACTTTGTTAGGAGGAGGCAGAAAACTAAACAGCCATAGAAAGAGCCCCAGATGGGAAGTCAAGAGACTTGAGTTCTAATCCCAGCCCTGGCCCTCAGTGAGAAACTGTGGGGCAGTCACTTATATTTCTGGGCCCTCACCTGTAAATTAATGGGTGCAAACTGGTTAACTTCTATCTCAGGGATAAGTGCTAAGGAAAAGGACTGAAAAGTATAAAGGGGGAAATGCTCCATGGGAAAGCTCTGTCAGCTGCTCCTAAGGGTAGGGGGTCTGGTACAGCCTCCCTAGTAATGCTCCTTCTCCTTCCCGCAGGAGGCCCCCACTCCAGGGGAGCCCCTTGATCTGCCTTCTGGTGACCTGCAGCTATTACACTTCTATGCTGGACAGTGCCAGAGCCATTATTCAGCTTTGCAGGTGGCTGTGGCAGCCCTGCTGGCCAGTACAAGAGCCAACCATCCCCCTCGCCTCTTTGTGCCACACAGCAAACGAGTGGTAGTAGCAGCTCACCGGCTGGTCTTTGTAGGGGACACCCTGGGCCGGTTGGCTGCATCGGCCCCTTTGCGTGCCCAGGTTGGCACTGCCGGGGCTGCTCTGGGTCAGGCACTCCGGGCCGCTGTGCTGGCTGTCAAGGGTGCTGCCCTAGGTTACCCCTCAGGTCCTGCTGCAAGAGAGATGGCCCAGAGGGTTGCGGAGCTGGCTGGACAAGCATTGCAATTCACCACCCTGCTCAGTGGCCTAGCGCCTTGAGCACCACACCTCCAAGCCTTCCCGCTCCAAGTCCCCCACCCAATTCCAATCCAACCCAGAACTCCCTCCCTTGCCCTCTGGAGACCTCAGGGAGGCCCCTAACCCTGTTGGCCCTCCCCTCCATGGCTGCCCTGTAGGATGCCCAGAGTGGGATAGGCAGTTGTCCCAACTCGATCATTTTCATTCCCTCTGGCCATCTCATTCTCCCTTACTTCTCCACTGTGGATTCTCCTTCTCTTCTCCATATCCTCCTTCAGCCGCTTTTTGTACGAGCCATTTTGTATAAATTATTTATATTTAATATTATTCCCCAAATTGTTAGGGGAGGGAAAGAGGAGGCACGTGGTCCACCATAATGGATGGGGGGAGGATTTCTCATCCTGCTCCCATCTTGGGCATTTGGTCCCTTACCTTCCCCAGCTCAGCCTCAAGGGAAAAAAAAAAAAAACAGCAAAAGGAAAAAGCTGGAGAAACAGGGAAACCACTCCCTTGTATCCTGTGGTCAGGGTAAACTCAGGGCTCTCTGCATCTCCAAGGGAGGTGGTGAGTGAGGATGAAGCAAGGACTGAGCCCTTGGGCTATGGGGGAGTGGGTGAAGCTGGAAGCCTTCTGGAACTGGATAGGGATCATGAGAAGGCCCCTGAGAACACTGAGGAGGGAGGCAGAGAGCATGGCAAACTGGAACTGTGCACCTCAATAAAACCTGCTTTGTCAACCATGCCTGTGCATGTCTGTCTTTGTGCTGGATGAGTAAGATACTTGGGGGAAAGAGAAGCCCTTACTCTCAAAAAATTGTACTTGGGAATGGAGAGGCGTTAAGGACTGGTGTGAGGAAGACACACATACAAACAAGGGCAGAGGAAATAGAAGCTCCTTAAATAAATGAAGCAGGGTTTGAGTCCAGACTCTGACACTAGCAAGTGGTATGGCCTCGAGCTTTCCTGGGCTTCAGTCCTTTCATCTGTAAAATGAAGTGGAGGACGAGGGAGTGGGGTGTAGGACTAGATGGCCTCTGTGATCCCCTTGCATCCTGTAATAAACATAGAACAAACGTGGAGAGGATATTAGAGTGAATTGGACTTGCTTGGGACTGTTAAATAAGGCAGCAATATCCAAAATTCCCTATGGTTCTTTCCCTTGAAATAGGAGGGTCCTTTTTTTTTTTTTTCAAAGCTTTTTCTCAAGGAGTGAGAGAATGTTATAGGTTAATGGATCTTGAGCTGGAAGGGAGATCAGAAGATGGTATCTATTCCACTCTCTCCTCCCCCCAAAACACACACCAGAAAGATGACTGAACTGGTGGGGGGTAGCCCCAGATCCAGCAAGCTTTCCCCATTCCAAATGTCATCCATTAGCAAGGCTCTGGAAGCCTCTCTCATCTACCCTGGGCTGGCTGGAGAGCAAGCAGGCTGAGCACCTCCACCCAGTGCCCAGCTTCCCCTTCTCCCGTTTCCCTGGTGCGGTGGTTTCCATGCCTGGAGGCCACTCAGAAGAAGGGCGAATAGAGCGAGGTTCCCTCCCTCAGAGGGTGAGTCCAGGAGGACCCGGGAAGGGGAGGAGAGTCTAAAGGAAGGGGAGGAGAGAAAAGGGAGCCCAGAGCTGGAGAAGGGGAGGGGGGGGGCAGGGTGGGAAATCCAGCAAAGCCATGGAATGAGGGCCAGGCAGTGGGTCGGAGCAATCGATAGCAGGGAGGGGGGAAGGAGGCGGGAGAGTGGGTCAAAGGAAAGGAAAGAAGAGAAGGGACAGGGAGGGGAGAGGAGGCACCCCCCCACCCAAGCCACAGCGGTAGGCCCGGGCTCCTTGGCCACCAGGACCCCCTCGCCCCATGGGGGAAGCAGCGACCGTGTCAGGGCCGTAGAGACCCCAGCCAGCCCCAGAGGGGTGAGTGACTGGCCCCCAGAAGGTGCATAGACCTCACCTACCCCTTATCCCACCATCTCTCCCCCTCCACCTCTCCTCTTGTCTCCCCTGTCACTCTCCATCCCTCCCCTTCCTCCCTATTTTTCTCTCTTGTTCCTTACAGGTCGGGTCCCTCCTCGCCCCAGGGTGAATGGAGCCACGGGAGGGCGAAGGGGAGGGGGAAGGGGGACCAGCGGCTCCCGATGCACTGGGGAGCAGCCTGTCCCTGGCAGCCCCCATAGGGCCCCCCAGCTTTGAGCCGCTGCTCTCGCAGGTGGGGGTGGTGGGGAGGGCCCAGCAGGTGCAGCTAGGGTTGAGCTGCCTGCCCCTGCTCTTCGTGGCCCTGGGTCTGGCCTCAGACCCCATCCTCACGCTGGTGCCGCCCCTGAGATGCCGCCAGGCCAACGCCTCGGGGTGGGAGCCGCCCCTCAACACCAGCGAAGAGGCCTGCTCCCCACCCCCACCCAACAGCACCCGATGCCCCCATGGCTGGGACTACAGTGGTCTCCCTGTCCTCACCAGCAACATGGTCACTCAGGTGAGGGTGAGGGACAGGAGTGGAAAGGAAAAGCACTTTGGGTCTGGGCTGGAGCATCTCCTGCCCTCTCCATCCCAGCAAACCCTTCTCTCCCCCTCCACAGTGGGATCTAGTCTGTGAAAGGGGTTGGGAGGTAACCCTGGAGCAGATCCTCTTCCTCCTGGGCTTTGCCTGTGGCTACCTGGGTCTGGGTCATCCTACAGACAGGTATGTATGTGTAGGGCAGGAGTGCATTGCACTGGACCAGCCTAAGGAGAAAGCGAGTTAAGGGCAGCGAGGCTTGAGAGACGTGAAGGTGGCTCTAGCTAGGAATACAAGAAGGAGCTCTGAAGACTGAGACAGGAGTAACCCCCCCATCAGAAGACAAGTCCCTAGTTCTGAGAGTTTCTAGGTCTGTGTCGATCTGTAGCCCCATCCCCAACCCCAATGCTCTCGGATGCCATTGGATTGTGCCATACACAGGATGCCATTCTGAATCTTAGCAGTTCAGTGGGACTGACCTTGGTTGGGGGATGAGGGAGAAGGCTGTGGGATACGTGGGATACTGTGATGGAAGGTCCTCCCTTTTCTCCAGGGTAGGACGTCGAGGGGTTGTACTGCTGGCATTGGGGCTGGCAGGACCCTGTGGGGTAGGAGGGGCTGCAGCTGGCTCCCCACCAGGTCTCACTGCTCTCCGATTCCTCCTGGGCTTCATGCTAGCTGGGGCTGACCTTGGCCTCTACCTGACCCGTGAGTATAGCTGCTTCCTTGTGGTGATCACCCTCACCCTACCCTGCCTTGCCCTTCACTCTACTTCTACCTCCCACACTCTTTGCTTCCCTTCCATGTCTCCCAACTCATCCCATTAGCAGCCTTGCAGAGACATAGAAGGCTAGGGTCCTTAGAGGTCTAGTTGCACCCCTCATTCTACACCTAAGGCTCAGAAGTTTGAATCTACTTGCCCAAGGTCAGCTAGCGCCAAAGCAAGAACTGGAGCCCTAGTCTCCTGACTCACTTTCCAATGCTGTTTTCATTGAATGCTGAGTCCAGACTGCCATTGTGCTCCATCCAGCAGATCCCTGGCCCTACCCAGGGCCTTCCCTAACTAACCTCTACCCCTCTTCCCACTTCCTCCTCACATTGTTCACCTTTCTCTTCTGGACCTGGCCTTGCCACATCCTCAGGCCTGGAGTTATGTGAGCCCTCCCAGCGACTCCGAGCAGTCCTAGCTGGAGAGCTCATGGGAGTAGTGGGACAGTTTCTGCTCCTGGGCCTGGCTCTGGCCTGCAAGGACTGGAGACTTCTGCTCAGACTGATCACAGCCCCCTGTATTCTCTTCCTGCTCTACGGGTCAGTACCCTTCCCCACATCCTCTACCAGCTAGCCCATAGACATAGGGAACTTCTGCTGTAAATCCAATCCTCTCCCCCATCCCAATTCAATCACTCATTTTACCATCACCACCATGGTAGGTCTCATGCCTCCCCTTGGATCCTGCTCCCAAAACTTTCCCCAGGCTTATCTTCCCAGCAGTGGGAACTTATTTTCCCCAGGACTAGCAAAGCAGGTGCCCAGGATAGGGAGTCCCAGCCATGGAGGAGGCTTCACTGTGACTAGAATTCATTTATCCTTCCCTCTCTCTCTCCCCCCACCCCGCCCCGATCCTCTCCCCTGCCTGTCTAGATGGCCAGATCTGTTCCTGGAGTCTTCCAGGTGGCTGCTGGTGTCCCGTCGGACAAAAGAGGCCCAAGCTGTGTTGAGAGTTCTGGCTCAAAGAAACAGACCTCAAGGGGAGCCACTGGGGGATGAGGCAGAAGAAGCCCTGCGAGGTGAGAACCCAGGGAAGAAGACTGGGCAGCTCCTAGCTGGTGAATAACTTCCACATGTGTACATGTGGGTGCTCTCTGTATGCAGACTCAAGACCTAGACGGGCCAGAAAGAACTTCCCCTTTGGAAACCAGCCTCAGAGAGGCCTCCCACTCTAAAAACAGGTCCCCACATCCCAGAGGGATTCTGGACATTCCCTCCCCGGGAGCCACACAACACGTGGGTAAGCTTAGGCATGTGCCCACACAACCATTTGGATTTCTGAAGTATGCTTCCCTCTTTCTATCCCTTCCTAAGATCTGGAGAACACTTGTCCCCTTCCTGCGACTGCCCAGATCTCCCTCTCAGCCTTACTTGGCTGTCGAAACATCTGGAAAAATCTGCTTATCCTGGGCTTCACCACGTGAGCATTGAACAAAGTGGGAAGGGGTGGCAGATGGTGGGCAGGGCTAACTGGCACCCAGGCCAGGAGGTGGGTATGGGTGGAATTCCACACAGGTTTTGGAAAACTGGAAAACTAAAGGTAGGAGTTCCAGCAGAGGTGAGGGAGCCTTGGGATGAAGACTCAACATCTTACCATTTTTCTTACCCCTACAGTTTCATTGCTCATGGGATTAGGCATTGCTACCAGCTTGTGGGAGGAGTGGGACGAAAGTCCCAGGTCGACTTCAACCTGTATTCCCTGCTGGCTGGTGGCACAGCAGGCTTGGCCTGTGTCTTCCTGGGGGTTACCGTAGATCGTTTCGGCCGCCGGGGCATCCTGCTGCTCACTATGACCCTCACTGGCATTGCCTCTCTTGTGCTGCTGGGCCTGAGAGATTGTGAGCATCCCAGAGCCGTGATAACATCTGTCCCTTCTTCTTCTCACAGGGGTTCCATCCCTTTTCTGGGGAACCTTAGGCTATGACCCTATCAGATAAACTAAATCCCCTGATGAGGGTGGCTAGGTGGTACAGTGAATAGAGCACTGGCCTTGGAGTCAGGAGGACCTGAGTTCAAATCTGGCCTCAGCCACTTAACATTTAGTAGCCATGTGACCTTGGGCAAGTCGCTTAACCCCAACTGCCCTGCCTTCCCCCCTCCAAAAATTAAAAAAAAAAAAGTTTAAAAATAAATCCCCTGACCCTTTGCTCAAAGTACATATTTCTCTGAAATATGATAATATAATTATAATCATAATATCAATGATAAAACATTGCCCCATATGTACTTCTGCCCACCATCTTTTCTGTTACCAACCCCACTCTTTTCTCATCAACAAACATTTGTTGGGCACTTACTTTATCCAAAGTACCATACTGGACACTGAGTAGATAATTGTTGGGATACTACCCAAGTGCCAATAAATAAAACAGTCAGCCAAGACTACAGGATTGCGGAGAGCACTGTGGGCTTGGTAGTCCGCTCTGATCCCGCCCCGTTGGGGTTTTCTCAGCTCTGATGCCGTGTCCCTTTGTTCCTGTAGATCTGAATGATGCGGCTGTCACCGCCTTCTCAGTTCTCGGACTCTTCTTTTCCCATGCTGCTGGTGTCCTCAGTGTCCTTCTTGCTGCAGAGGTTATCCCTACAACAGTCCGGTGAGAACTAGGGGTGAGATTTAGATGGGAATGGCTCATCTCCAGCCTGGCTCTAAGGGACTTAAGGGCAAGAGCCAAGCTGGTCAGTGGATAGAGTGCTGGCCCTGAAGTCAGGAAGACCTGAATTCAAGTCTTGTCCTAGAATCTTATTAGCTATGTGACCCTATGTGACCTATGGTACCCTGGGTACATGACGGAAGCTAAGAAAGTCACCTTTCTCAGTCTTAATTTTCCCTTCTGTAAAAAAAGGTTAATATTACTATCTATTTCAGGGTGTTATTTTGGTAATCAAATGAAATAGCATATGCAAACCTTAAAGCACTATATAAATGCTGGCTATTATTCTTAATATTGATATTATTAGGAAGGGGATCATGAAAGAAGGGGACAGAGTGGATAAGCTCTAAACTGATAAGGAGAAGTTGCTATTTGGGTCAGAATCGGGTCTTCAGGCTTTATCTGAGTTTCATTTTCATCCTTCCTCAGGGGACGGGGCCTGGGCCTAATCCTGGCCTTGGGGGCACTGGGCCAGCTGAGTGGTCCTGTACAGCGGCTCCATGCAGGTCGAGGTGCCTTCTTGCAGCACGTGGTCTTGGCAGCCTGTGCCCTTCTCTGCATCCTCAGCATCATGCTGCTGCCCGAGAGCAAACGCAAGGCCCTTCCAGAGGCCCTGAGGGATGGGGAGCTCTGTCGTCGGCCCTCCTTGCTGAGACCACCACCCCCAACCCGCTGTGACCATGTCCCACTTCTTGCCACACCAACGCCTGCCCTCTGAGTGTCACTAGGAGAATGATTAGAGGAGAACAGAGGGCACCACTTTTGAAATGCAAAGAGGCTAACAGATGCCATGAAGCAGATGGGAAACACCATAGCATGCCATGCTGGTTATAGGAAGGCCAAGGTACGCCAAGAGTAGACCCACAAGGGAAGTCTGACCACAGACGTGAAAGAAGCTAAGTGAACTTCATCCAATAGGAAGATGAAATATACCAAGAAGGCGACATGGAAAGTGGAATTAAATACATCCCAGCCCATGGGGTGCCACCTTTAGACAAGGGGAGATCAAAAGCCTGTTTCACTTACACCTCCCTATCTTGTGGTCCCCCTTAAGACCAGTGTCTCAGGAAGGGGTCATGGGGTTCTGTTTAGTGATCCCCTTGCAGAGGGCACAGGTATGGATTGCAACTAAGAGAAGCAAGGCTCTTTCTAGTCTCACCCAGGGATACCCAGACCTCACACACTGGGCCTACTACTTATATTTCAATAAAGGAATTTTAAATGGAAGAAAAATGAGGAGACTGAACTTTCCTCTTTTTTTTTTTGTTCTATGCCTCTACATGATGGTTTTTTGCAATGGGAGGGTATCTCTGAGGTCTGAAACATACCAATCCCTTACCCTACCATTTCCTTCCTGTCGATGGGCTCTGGAGAAATGATGCTGATACTTTCCTTCATCACAGTCACTGTACCATGAACATACTAGAGGGCGGATGATAGAAGAGAGTAGAAGGCACATTTGCCTTAATGGGGCTGGAAATGCTTCATTTTGGGGTCCTGCTCTCTTCTCAGTCACCACTAAATTTCTTCAAGAAAAATTTCAATGCAGAAATAAGAAGCAGCTGCCCAAATAAGGAGCTGATTACCAACCTTATGAATTGCTTGATTCATGCAACAAGTATTTATTGAGCCTACTGTGTGTCCTAGGCCCTGTGGGAAGATACAAGGAAGAGCCGGACAACAGTTTCTACCCTCAAGGAGCATATGATCTGGTTGAGGAGTCCAGATGCATATGTAAAAACTAAATTAACAATACCAAGGCAGTAGGTATGAAGCTTGCTCCCAAGTCGCCTTACTCGGATACAAAAATGGGGTTCCTATTGCTTGTGTTACCTCCTTGACTACCTTGATGGGAAAAAATACTTGTAAATTACAATGTCCTAGAGAAATGTAAACTATTTTATTTCAAGTGCCATTAAGAGTTCAGAGGAGGAAGGGGGCATCTAAAATATAAAGCAGAGGATAGTGGGATAGAGTACTGGACTTAACATCCAATGACTTGGTCAGAGGTCCTGAGTTCAAATCCTACTTCTGCCACTGCTTATGTGATCTTATGAGTCCCTTTTCTATGGATTTGTGTCCTAAAAGCTAAAATAGATTGGATGAGATAACTTTTTTAGTCTCTTTTGGCTCTAAATTGATAATCCCTTGATCTATGCTAACCAGGACATTAGAGCTGGAAGGTTCCTAAGAGGTTATCTAATCCAATCCTTTCATTTTCCAGATAGGGAAAGTAAGGTCCAGAGAAATTACTTGCCTAGAGTCACTGTAGGTTGAAGTTACCTAATGACTTCACTTAAAGGTGTTTGGATGGGGACAGGAGGATGGATAAAGGGTCTCCATTTGGCCCTTGAAAGTAGGATTTGCTTAGATAAAGATGAAGGAAAAAGACATTTCCAGCATATGGGCAGAGCATGAAGATAGGCATAGAATAAGCATAGTATTTTTAAGGTCGATAGTTTCATTACCTCTTGGTAATGACAGCTCTTTTAAGGAAAGCATAACCCCAAGGTGATGTGGACCAATAAAATAAAATACGAGAGTACTTTGAGATCTTTGGGGGGGAAAATCCTGTAAAAATATAAAGCTGTCCCCTACTGGAATTGGGAGAACAAATTCCTTTGGAATGCTTCGTTAAAATTCTTGAAACTTAGACCAAGAAAATCTGGGATGCATACTGAATAGAAGTATACAAGAAAAGACAGTGAAAACCAGAATTCCACCTGTAGCCTTAGGTTATTGGTAATATGGAAATAATGCCCGTCCCAGATATACCTCTGGAGGGTCTGTGTAAACTATTAAAATCACATATAAGGAAGATCTTTGAGTACTTTGAAAGAGGGATTTTTATATAAATCTCAGGCTGCTTTATTTGCTAATAATTTGGTATCATACATGTTATTGAGTAGTACAGTAATTTCAAAAGTAATGACAAAAATGAGCTAATTTCCTTGTCGATGTATGCATACTTTTCTTAACAGAACTGGGAAAAGTCCAGAGGAAAGAGATTAAAATGACCAAGAGATTAGAGCAGTTCTCTCAGAGAGACAGAGACACAGAGACAGAGATACTAGGGGGCACAAACACAAAAATTAAAATTCTTGGCCCTGGAAGAGCTCATGTTCCAGTGGAAAAAACAACAGATACACAGATAAATAAATAAAAAATATACACAATTACAGAACCTGAAGGGCTAAGGCTAAACTCCTGGGATGATGAGGCAAAGCCTTTTATGATAAAGGTATGGGAGCTAAGTCTTAAGAAATGAGACTGAATTCTATGAAATCATAAGGCTGCTAAGCAGTGAAGACATTTGACAAGCATTTATTGTGATCAGTAAAGTAGCAGACATAGTCAGGCATTCAGGTGCTAAGATGCCTACCCTGGAAGAATTTATACTGTAGTTGGGTAGGTAAGCTATACATTCATATTGCAGACCTAGGAAAAATTATAAACATAGTTTAAGGCAAGTAAGATTGATTCACCAAATCCTAGAATACTAGAATTTGGTAGGTGTGCATTCAAACCTTAAAGGAAAGTTCTCACACCCAAATAAAAGAAATTGCTATCTTAATTTGCACATAGTAGATGTTTGATGTTTTTATTCAGTTAAGTGGAATTGTACTCAAAACCCAGGTTCAGCAAAGACTGAGATAAATTTGAGGATGGTATATTGATACACAATGGAAGAAATTAGGGATATCCAAAGGGCACATTCTTTACCTTCTGTGGTTATCATCAATCTGGCATGGTTCCCCCATCCTGTAGTATGCAACCCCTCCAATACTTAATAGATGGGCTTTTGACAGTTTCTATGGTTGAAAAACTTTTTCACCCTACAGCCAACCTGGGGGTGAGCTTTCTACATTTAGATTAATATTCAGAGAATATATATATATGCACATTTCATCACTGGGATCACATTAGATGTCTTCCTAATTTGGTTAAGAACCTGCTAGAATTTTGAACCCCATGACCAACTCTTAAACCTGCCCCTGGCACAGCACTGGAAAGTTCAAGGTCATGGTGACCTATCTGAGCAGGACTTCAACAGAGTCCAGTTTTACAACACCATCACAAAATCTGTCCATTTCTTAGACAGGCTGTACCGTGGATACTGTTGTGTCTGGAATCTGGAACATGAGAGTTAAAATCCAGCCTCAGACTTTGACTAGCTATGAGACCCTAGCCAAGTTACTTGTTTTCCCCAGTTTTCTCAACTGTAAAATGGGGATCATAACATCAACCTCACAGGGTGATTGTAAAGATCAAATGAAAATCAGTATATACTTAAATGCTTATTCCCTTACCCTTCACTCCCCACCCCACCCCCCATTTATGTTCTTGGTTTTTAACATATTACAGTACCAGCCTCTGTCCTCAAATAATTTTGTTTTAGAGAAAGCATGTGCCTGTCATATGTCACTAGATGTCAGTGACTACTCCATACCTACTCATCATACAGAGATTATCTGGGGCTTTCCCCCAAAGTTGGGGGTCAGGTAAGGCTGGATGAGTCTAGTAAAAGAACCGGGTAGCTTGCCTTGTGGTATATACATGAACTTTCTCTATCTGTAAGGAAACTTTAGGTCTTGCCACCCATGTGCCATACAGACAACTTAGGTGACATATTCCAAATATCTCTAAACTTCAAAAAATATTAGGCAGGTTGTCCAAAGGCCCCTTTAATTCCCAAAGAGCTTGGTGGGAAAAAGGATGCCAAGGCAGAATCTTACTCCTAGGAAATATTTTCCCCTTCATACTTCTTAGCTCCTAAAAGTCATAAATATTCCCCATCAATTAAAATGGATACACTGTATATTGATCACAGCAAAATACTGGAGGAGTAGGAAATTTGAATCTTGGGATGGGACTGAGATTCATTGTGTAATAGGTTATTTTTGTTGTCACCAGTCCCCAAAAGTACTCTGCAGTAGAAACCTCTCATTGTATATACGGGTTAGGTAGGAATAGCTAATTTATACTATCTGAAATGTTAAAATCCTATTTAAAAATTAAATTTAAAATTAGAGATTTGGGAAGTTCTCCAATGGAACAGAAAACAAACCAGAACATTTGAATGGGAATGGGGAGTAGGAGGGTGGTCCTAAATTAGAGAAAATAGTAGCTTCTACCTTAGTGAGGATTGGGCCAAGAAAGGAGGGGGAAAAGTGGTATCATTTCCAAGAGCAGCCAAGGCCCCACACAGCTCCGACCCACAGGATTAAGAGATGGGATACCTTTAATGCCTAGGAAAATAAGACCACCAACCATTCAAGAAAATTCTCTCAAACCAGGCAAAGGAAAATCTAGCTATGTGGCCAGCAAGTCATACTACACCCTCTAGTGGACAGGTAATGTTGCTTAATCCACTTCTGTGACCACTAAACTAATTTTTAGTCCCACAAATTCCTTAACTAAATTTATTCGAAAACCAAGCACCTACAAGTCCAAAGGTCTAGGGAATACAAATCTGCTCTCAAATAAATTACCTACTGGGGAGGAAAAAAAAAGGTTAAACTTTTTAATGGCTTAAATAACTAGTATCTGATGCATATTACAGAAATTCAAGATTAATTTTGCCAATCAAAATGGTAAAAGGAAGCCTTCATGGGAACACTGAATTGGGTCTTTAAAGGATGGGGAACTTCACTGCCAAAAGCAAAATTTCAGATTAAAAAAAAAGCATCATGAAATGTTTATAAAACACAGTGTGAAGTCTACATCTAGATTAGAATAATTGTAGATGGGATTGGTAGCAGTTAGTTGGGTGGTACAGTGGACAGAGCACCTGGCCTAGTGAGGACGTTCTGAGTTCAAATCCAACCTCAAGACACTACCTATGTAATCCTGGGCAAGTCAGTTAACCCCTATTTGCCTTAGTTCATCCATAAAATGGGGACACACTGAAGGAGGTGAGAAGACTGGAATTTCTAGACAATAAAGGAAAAAGGTAAAGACTTTTCAAAGAGACTTTTTGAGTTGAGTTTTAAGCACAGCATTAATTCAAGTAATAATCTAAAAATGCTAGCATTCTAATAATCATCTATAAATCCCTCTAGAATTAGTTTACCCCCACAAATGTTTTAGTTGAATGGATAACAGCTTAATTTCCTAACTTCACATGGCAACATAGATGGGAAAGAAGCCTCTTAGCCCAAGGCAAGTGAAGCTGTGGGCAAATCACCTAAACCAATTGTGTACAGCAAAGGTATCAAAAACTCAAAAGCCTGAAACACTTGCCCAGAACCACACTAAAACATAATTGTGAAATATTGAACAAAATAAGTATAATAAAATGTTAATGTGGTTTTATAAGTCAATATGTGCCCATTAAGAACTTTTATATCAGTTTAATGGCCATCCTTGAGTTCGACACCACTGGCATATATAGTACATACACATTTAGGTCACTTGACCTAGTCACTTGGGTTTTTCCAGTCTTGGCTTACACTTCTACCTATCAAATGCCCAGGAAAACAACTTGTAGTTCAGAAAAGGAGTCTTCCTCAATTACAGGCATTATCCCAACTACTTGTAATTTAATGCCTACTTTTAAATTGTAAGTGGCAAATCTACCTCCATAACACCAACACTTCCGATCAAGGAGGGTTCACCTTCTAGCTGGAATCTAAGGGAAACAAATATTCTTTATATTGAAAAGACCACACTATTTTCAAAAAACATTTTTATTTTATTCATGACACATATTAAAAAAAAACAAAAAACTCCTCCCACCCCTGGAAATACCTAAAAAAATAAACAAAAATCCCCAAACCCTCCCTCCATCCCCTGTTCCCACTTCCTCCCACCCCCTCCAAAATCAAATTAAAAGAAAAGAGAAAAAAAAGAAAAAAGAAAAAAAAACACCCAACCCCCCATCCCCCCAAACAAGGTGGTGCATTTCCCCAGGGGGAAGGGGAGTTTACACTGGAGCCGCTGGGAGCGGAACGGAGATCTTCCGGCTACAGAAACCTGCAAAGAAAGACACTCAAAACAGAAACAGAAACACAAACGGAAACAAAATAGATCACCAGGGAATCTCTGGAGGGTCAGGAGTAGTCCCAGGGATGATGGACAGGGAGCCAGGAAGAGGAGAGGTGGGAGGGGATAATTGGCAGGATAAGAGGCAGGCAGGAAGGAAAACAGGGAAGAGATGGAGGGAGGGTAACAAGCAGAACAGTTTTGTGTCCTTACATACCCTTAGGTAAAACCTTTCCCACCATCCTGTCCCCACCCCTCAGCAGCCCCAGTGGGTGAAGTAAGGAGAGGAGGCAGGGGGGAGAGGGGTAGGGAACAGCTTTCGAAGTCGAGACTCGTCCATGTCGAACCCCCAGAATGAATGAGCAGCCCCCTGTCCCATTCCCCGGGGTGGGGGTGGGGCCCTTCCCCTGACCAGACCCTCAGAAGCAGGTCCCTCCTCAGCAGTTAGTTATGGGATTCTCCCCCCTTCCACAGTATATCTTTTTTTTTTAAATATTTTTTTTCCATCAAGGTCATCTTCTGTTTTTCTTTTTTTTTTAATTCTTTTTTTTCCTTCTTTCCTTTTTTTCCTCTCTCTCCTCCTAATACACACTTTTTTGGTTTTTTGGTTTTTTGTTTTGTTTTTTTTTGTTTTTTTTTTTTTTTAGTAAGGGGAATACCATGACGTCGCTCTAGCCCGGCCCCTAGAAAAAAGAAGGAGAGTTGGGTGTAAACATAGTTAATGGACATCTCAGTACAACCCCCTCCCATGGTCCTACTAGTCCAGCTCTAGCTCCTGTCTATGGGGTAAGTTTTTTTTTTTAAACTACAAACACCTAAGATCCCACCAGAGGGCACAAGTCAGCAGAAGGGAAGTGTCTGGATGATGAAAAGAAACTACATTCCGAGAGAATGTCCCAGTAAGGGGAGAGAGAAGAAAATTAAGGAGAGGCTCAGGTTCCTATTATTCCAATAGCTTTCAATCCTCCCAGAAAGCATTAACCCTGTTGCCCATAGTAGATATTACCATCACCAGTCCCTTTCCTAACTATCCAGGGGGATCAGGAAAAGCAGCTCTTCAGAAAAGCTAGAGGCTTATACTATCTAACTTCCCCTACATAAACTAAGGAGATTAAAGTAAAGGAACTGACCTAGTATCTCAAAGCAACAAACATCCAGACACTAAGAAAATTCTAACTCCTAAAATCCTGACAAAGGCTAGTAAATATAACCTCAAAATCAAATATAACCTTAAAATCCTCATCCAGAACCGGGGAGACCCAATCTGGCTGTGGCATTTTCTTAGAGACTCTGACAATTCCAATCCCTTCCCACCTGAGGGAAAAAACCCTTCAACTCATCCCCCTCTCCTCCAACCTTCCTAGAAATGGCACTGGTACCTGGTTCTACCCAGCCTTCTCTGTAGAAACCCTCATGCTAGTAAATTTGTAGTCCTACTAATAATTATGAAGGAGAAGCCTGGGAAGAGATTTGGGAATTTCATACTCTCTCCTAATCCCCAGTTACTGCTTAAGGACTGGGATTCTTTAAGTCAAACTTGCCCTTCTACCATCACACAGAACCAAGAATCGAAGCTCCTCTAGGAAGTGAGGGCTTGAACCAGATGAGAGGCAGGGTATAAGGCTCATGGGGAAGGAGAGAGGAGCAGCCCATCTATCCTGACCTGTAGACTCGGCCCCGGGGTCTGCTGTTGAAGCCACTATAGAATCGAGATCGTGAACTACTGTAGTTAGTAGCCCTGGCACGATATCGGGCACGCGGAAAACCCCGATCTGTGGTGCTGATCCCCGGCCTATTGGTCCGTTTTGGTATCACCTAAGCAAATGGAAAACAGCCAAGACAGGTTAAGGGCAGACCTCAGAATCCACATGGAACACTCACAAACAGAGACAGAGCTTACTTTGATCTGTCTTCCTCTAAAAAGAGAATCATCCAAAGCCATTGACGTCCTCACTGAATCTTTATCTGAAAATTCTATATATGCAAACCTGGGAAAGGGGAGAAAACAAAGAAACAGATGCACATATTTTCATACATTTAGTGTTCCTATAGTTTTCTATACATCTATTATTTCTCTTAAGTCTAGCCTGTTATGTCAGCTCCTGAAAGGAAGACCATATGATCTAACATTTTAGGCTACACGACAAATACATATTAAACTTCTATTGTGTGAAAGGGTCTATACTAACCCTAAGAATACAAATGCAAAAATAAATTGACGCCTGCCCTCCTAGAGCTCACAATCAACAAGGACAGGGTAAAGGCCAGTGATTTCACTGATATAAGGAACTCCCCTACCAATGCTAATCCAGGCTGGCACTTTCTCAGTAACAAGTCTTAAGAGAGTTACCTAGAGAACTAAAAAGGTGAGTGACTTTCTCAATATGTCACAGGCAGAACTTGGACCCTAATCTAATATGCTTCAAGGTCATCTCCATCCAATACTAAAGCTGTCTCTCCAAGTTCGATAAAGTACCAACATAACAAATACCTGTCTGATCTTGAAATTTTGACGAAATGAATGTTAATCTGTGCTCTAACACTTCTTCCCCCACTTACCCTTTAGGATGGCCACTGAACTTGTCACAAAGGATGGTAACTCTATTAACTGAACCACAACCATGGAAGTGTGCCTCCAACTCTTCTGCTGTTGCACCATAGTCCACCTAAGCAGAAAAAGAAAAATTTCACTGATAGGACCAACACAACCCAAGACAACACTGGCTATGGTCTAGTATTGGGGGAAGGAGGGAGAATAGAAGAGACCCTAAGTCATCTGGGTGCTAGCAAAAGGTAATCTAACTACAAAATCAGAACTATTCCCACTTCTGCCTTAACCCATGCCTTTTCCTTTGCAATTCTCACTAACTACTGGTTTCTTCATCTACAAAGTGAAAGTAAGTTGGACTAAATGACATTTTCGGTCTTCCCAATTACAAATCTTACAATTTGTACTATACCTACTACTCCCACCCTAATTCTAAATCCCCAATAACCCCTTCTTGTTAAGATAAATATTTGCTTTGACAGGTCGTCTTTCCCCAAATAATGACCTCTCTCAGGATAAGACTAATACTTACGTTGCCCACATAGATGGACCGGGCATCAGCCTCCATCTTCTCCTCAATGGACATGATCACTGGGCCGGCTACAAAACAAAAGAGAGCAATTTCTATCTATCTGATCCTCATGAAAACTCCCACTCTTAACACCTCAAGGAAAAGTAACCCAAGCAGTCTCACATCCTTGAGAGATTTCTGATAAAATAAAGAGGTGTGATTTGGTGAAAAGGAATCAGTACCCTACTATTAACTTCCTATGTGACTTTGTTCAAGTATCCTCCCTTCACCTCTTTGGGACTCAGTTTCCTAATGAAAGACTTGAGTTAAATGACCTCTAAGGTTATCTCCAGCTTTTAATCATGACAAAATTATTATTTTTCTTCTACCATTTAAAAGCCCCTACCTAAATTTAGCACTAAGGAGCTAACTTATGTACCTAAATTTAGAGACAGGGGATTAAACCCGATTTTTTGTGGATTCTGGGTGATCAAGGCAGGGTTACTACCTTAAAGAAGAAAGTAAACGTGACACAAGGGACAAATAACACCCTCTCTAACACCATGGTCCCTAGCAAGGTCACCAGGGAAAGATCTTTCCAAGCCCTCTTCCTCCCCCCATTACTGGTCCTCCCCTCCTTCCTTCGGTCCTGGGCCCTTTCCCTCTGGCTCACCGTTGCCTGGGGGTGGGCTCATGTTCATCTGTTTCTCCACCTCGTTCTGGAGCTCCTTCAATTTCTCTGCCTCTTCCTCCATCTCCCTTACTCGGGCTTTGATGGCCTCCAGCTCCTGGAGTGGGTGGGGTAGGAGATCGGAGCTTAGAGGAAACATGGAGGGGCCTCATCGGCTTCTCCGGCCTCGGAGACGGTCCGAACCAAGCGCTAGCTCCCCCTCCCCCTCGGGGAGCTCCCGGCCCCCTCCATTCCCGCCCCTCCTCCCCCACCCCCACCCCCAGCCCTGCCTCGGCCCGGGACGGGCCCCACCGCGTCCTGGCTCTGGCTCCAGCTCCGGCCTGGGCCCTAGCCTCGGCCTCCCGCCCGCCGCCGCCGCCGCCACCACCACCACCACCGTCGCCGTCGTCGCCGCCGCCGCCAGCCAGCCAGCCAGCCAGGACTCCGAGTCCCGTCCCGTCCCGCCCAGCTCCGCGTAATTCCCCGCCCACGACCCGCCCGCCCCCTCCCCCCCGCCGGCCGCAGCCACGGCTGCCCCTCGCCCGCCCTGGGGCCAAAGGCCCTTCCCCCATGACCCCGACCTCCCGTTCTCACCGGGTCCTCGATAGCGCCGTCCCCCGGGTCGCCCTCGACCAGGCCCGGCTCTTCCTCCTCCTCCTGACTGCCGGGAGCTCCTGCGCCGGGCCCAGGGCCGGAGGCTCCCGGGGGGGGCGCGGGGCCGGGACGGCTCCTCCTCGGGCTCGGGCTCGGGCTCTGGCTCTAGCAGCAATTCTTCAGGCTCCAGCTCCTCCGCCTCCAGCCCGTTCCCGTAGTCCCCCGCGCCGCCCGGGGCCCCCTCCCCGGGTTCCCCCCCGGCCCCGGGCACAAGATGGCGCCGCCGCCCCGGCCCGGAGCCTCGACCGCCCGCAGCCCCCGCTGCTGCTGCCGCCGCCGCCGCCGCCGCCATAGCCGCTCAGACTGGGGCCCGCCGCCCGGCGATTGGAGAGCCGCGCCGGCCACGCTGGGGGCTCATTAGCCAAGCAGCCTGCCCGTCACCAGTCGCTCGGAGTCCATTGGGTAGAAATACTTGGCAATCAAATAAGATCACGCCTCTAGGGCGGGGCAAGCTAGCCAAATCCTCGAATCTCGGTAAGGGAAACTTGCCTGTCAGTCAACGTCGGTTCCGCCTTCTCCCGTCATTAGGTAACAATCCTGCCACGCTGTGACGCCATCCCCGCCTCTCTCTCCCTATGGGCCGCGCCCCCTCTCCGCACTCATCTCGTCGGGCATTGTGATTGGCCACTAACTACGAAAGGCGGAACGGAACCTCACGCACACCGCCCCACAACCCTATCCGAAGCTCGGCTGCCGATTGGTCCCAGAGGTTCGAATGGCCCAAACCTAGGTTACGACACGTGACCGCTTCAGCCAAACGGACTGTCAAATTCAGAGCACGGGACCTCGGGTCATATGATCGAATTCTGAGGGTGCCGCCATCTTGCTTCCTTCAGTCAGTCTGAGGGCAAGTGAACCCTGAGAAGGGAAGCTTTGGTAAGGACAAGATTGTAGCTTCCCGAGGGACGGCTGCTTGAATTGGAGCGTTTGTAAGATGTTTAATGAACCACAAAACACTCCATTCAGGGTTCGACCTGCATTCAAGAGTGACTGCTTCGCCTATTCCCTACTGCCCTGGACTTTCCAGGGTCTGTTGCTCCCTGCTCATACTTCAATAAACCTCTCCTATAAACATGAAGCAGAAACCAGCAAACCAACTTAGCCTGCCACTGCCCTGTGAAGAACTGCCACATTTTCACTTTGAGAGAGTAAGGAATGCATTACCCTAAGAAAGGTTGTGGGCTGACCATGAACACCTTTCAGCAAGCCAGTGGCTCAAGATCCATCTTAACATTCAGAAAAATGGGAGATGGCAAAGTTGGAACACCACGCCAGAGACAGGTGGCATTTACAGCCCTACATTCCTAGGTTTAATATGAAACCTTACTCTCTAAAGTTTCATAAACTACCAACTCCTTTTCTCAAATCAGACTTCCCATTCCCTGTCAAAGTCCTTCCTCAGAGGCAGACATCACTGCTTTGGTAACCACTTCAAGTACAAGGCCACACTATGATGGCAGAACTAAACCAGACCATCAAAGAGGTTTACTGGGGTTGTAGTGTTTTACCTTAATACAGTATATAATGTCTTTATCCTACTAAAGCCCCAATCCAGGGCCTACTGGTAGCATAGGATGATCAGGGGTTCTCAAATACCTGAACAACAGTGTCCAGGCTCTGTAGGATCTAACCAAAGTAGAAAGGCTCTTAGAATGGGTCTGACAAAAGGATGTGTGGGTCAGCCACAGACAAACCTCTGGCCAAGTCTGAAGAGGCTCATCACCAGAAAGCTGACTACCTGGATAAATTTTCTTGGCCTTACCTAAACTCATGAAGACCTACTAAGATGATATAGATAGTAAAGGAAGAAATTAGAAATGAAAGCCCTTAAAATTACATAAAGTTCATCACCTTGCACAGCTTAGCACGATTGGCACATAGTTAGCACCTAATAAATGCTTGATTGATGTACCAATCAAGTACCTTAAAACTTAAGAATAAAATTAACCTTGGCTATAGGATTGGCTTGGAATCCAAACCAATCTAAACAAAAGAGTTCACAATATAAAACAAGCAGGGAAAGTAGAAATGCATTGGTTCTGAAACAGATACGCTCTTAAAGAGTATAATTAATTCGGGAAAGTTTTACTCCTCACTCCCTGTTAAACCATTTATATCAGAGAGAAACACTATGGATGCATTGAATGTATGGTACTGCAACATTACTAAGATACTACTTTTAGGTCAACACCATATGAAAAACCTCAAAATGGTAACCATGAGACTTTTACTTGCCTATTTGATTACAAGGTCCTTAAGTGTAAGGACTATTTTATTTCATACTTGTATCAATAGCTTCTAGAACATTAGTTAAGCACTTGGCTTAACAAATGTTTGTTGAATTGAACAATTAATGTCGAGAAATAAACACTTTTTGGGGAAGTGAAGAGGTCCTGAGATGGTAGAAAGGTGAGAGTTGAACTACAGGAGATAGAGCTGGTCAGATATATAGTGGAAGGTTGTTGTTGTAAGCAACAGTTTTAACACTGGGGAAGCAAGAGGGGGCAGATGGTCAAGACAGGGTAGAGGAAAAATGCAGGAGGACTTGGCTGGAATCTGAAGTTTGGGAGAGTAGATGAGGGGAAGCAAAAGAACTCCAGATGGGTACTAGCTGTTTTTTCAGTTCTCTGGAGAATAGAACACAAGTAAAATTTTCTGAAACTGCAACAAGAGGCAGTCAAGATAAATAAAAGGATTTCCTGTGGTGAAGATTAATGTTTGGAACTGGGGGATGGAAGAAGATAATACACTATATTACATAAAGACTAGAATCTTGTTGCCTGAAGATTTTTTTAAATTAGATTTTTGTCAGAAATGTCTTTGAAAAAGCCCTGCTTAGAAGTAGAGGGATAGATTATAGTCTGTGGCTTACATGTAAAATGACTAGGATCCACTGATTCAGGGAACTGGAGAAGGAACAAAAACTATATTTTTTTCATAACTGAATTTAACATTTTTTTTTTTAATTCAGACTGTGATTTTCATTGGTATGGGTGAAAAAACTCCCTCAACTAATGCAAATGGGCAACTGTTCTGAAACCTATATAGTCTCAAGAGAGTTTCCCAGGCCACTAAGAGGGTTAGCTGACTTGCCCCGAGTCACAAAGAGAATATGAGTCAGAAGCTAGACCTGGCTGAATCAATCATCTTTATGTGTTGTACCACTCTGACTCTAAACAGAATATTCAGGCAAAATTCATCTCCCAACTGAAGTTTAAGGCCTGAGAACCATAGCTGGGGAGGGGGGGGGGGGGAGGAGAAGATGAAATAGAAAAGTATGCTTGGAGAAGGCCGGGCCTTGCCCAGGCCCTTGTTGTCAGAGAAAGCCTGCCTTAGGTCGTATGGATGGAAGGAGAGGGCCTGCCATATTAATTCTTGATCGGAAACCCCCGAGCTTACTTGGGGTACTTCCCATGTCCCTCTTGCCCTAAATTCCTTCTCCTAATAAAATCACTGAAAGTTGTTTGGAGTGAGGCCAGTATCCACCCACCCCATCCTTCCAGTTGTAAATGCAGAAGTCACAAACCCTGTTCAGTCCTCATTAAACTTCTGGATTTTATTTTTTAATACGACCATTACATATTACACAAAAATAAAAGTCAAATGAACCCAGTATTTATAAATTATTAAATAAAAATACATGAATATATATTTATATTTATAGAGCTTTTTTCTTTTCTTCTAAACTAACCAAATCCGTTCTCGCATTGTTTTCTGACTTGAAAAAGAAAAATAATGTATGTCCTGGCAGAAGTGGGGAGTGGGATAAGCACTCTCAGGACCTAGCTGCCCCACCTCCACTCCTCCCATGGCCTAAGCAAAGCCTCCCACTTGCCCCTACGGGCTCTTGGGAGCAAGAAACACTCCCCTCAGCCTCTCCACCAAGTTTACCCTTTAGAAAATGGCAATTAAATGTGTTTCCCCCTACTTTTAATGAAATGGACTTAAAAACAGGGAGTCACACTCAGCCTGCTTGGCTAAGAGACAACCCCCAGGAACTGAATAGCCCCAAATAGAAAAGTCCCTGGTTTTCTGAAGGAAAGATCTCAGGGGCTTCCATTGCCCCAGAAGGAGTGTCTGGCCAAAACTGCCCACTGTGGTCCCATGTAGCCATGCTTCCAGAGACCAAGTCTGAGCATCCTCCCCTTTAAACCAATAACCCCTGCTTCCATCCAGGAGCAGGAGCCTCATAGCAGTGCGTTTTTTGTCCTTCTGACCATGGTTCCTGGTACCCCTGTTATTAAAGACCCCTAAGGGAGCTAACAGAGGCCACAGGTTAGGAGTCTGTGGTAGAGGGTGGGGGAAAGAGCTGCGTTGTAAGGGAAGAGGAGCACAATCTCCAATTGTGAGCTGTTGGTTGGTCTGGGTTTGTCACTGTTAAGTCAGTATTAACTGCCCTTCTCTCCATGCTAACCAACTGTGACTGACTCAGTGCTTTCTGGCTCATGATACCATCTCACCCAGTACAGTCTCAGCAGAATGTCTGTCACCTCCCCTACAAATTCCTCTAAGGAACACAGCTTTCAAAAGCAAAAGTTTGGATTAAACACCTGAGGCCAAGATTGGTCCCACATTCTAGAGCAGCGCAACTAAGTTGCCACATTCTGGGACCAAGTAAAAGTCTCTACCCAGAAGAGCCAACTGTGTTCTAGATGAGCAAGTCAGTGCTCTGGATCACAGGCAGGGTTCTAGAGCACAGCATGTCTGGAGTCAGCATTTAAGAGCAGCAATTTTAGCACCTTGGAAAGTGCAGCAGCAAGGTCTGGCTCAGGGCCATGCATCCAGAGGAAGGAAAGAACTCCTTCCTTCAAAGAAAAGAGTTATTTCTGGATCCATTGTGGGTTACAGAAATCCAGCATTCTCACACTAAGAGATGCAGACAGTTAACACCCATGCAACCAGCCTGGCTTCAAAGCATACATAAATGTTTCTAGATCATGGTATGCACTCTAGAACCCATACACCTGGCCTTTGATCTAGCAGCAGCAATGCCCACCACATGGAATGGGTTGGCTTCTAGAGTATACCCTACCCCCACCCCTGAGTTCAGAGCTGGGAATGTCCCTCTCAAGGCATAAAGACTCAGTTTCACTGAGGCTTAGTGTTTAGTACACAGAGCTATGTTCTAGATCAGCATCTGTGTTCACACTTTCAAAAAGGGAAATTTCAACCCCAATTTAGTGTTTAATTTTGGGTAGAGAGGTCCCAGAAATAGGGAACCTTTCCAGGCACCACTGTACCCCAGTGGGAAAAGTGGGACATATGGTAAAGCGTCCTTCCTTCCCAAAGCTCCTTAGCTCTGCTTTGTCCAGAGCCCTAGAAGGGGCAGCAGCAAGTGCTAAAGGCATGGGGAAGGGGCTAATGAGGGAAACAAGGACAACTACAAAACTGAGCCATCTCAACTAGCACACATTGCCCTCTTACCCCAAACCCTGCTTACTACTTTCTGCAGAACAGCCTCAAAATTCTCAGTCTCTAGTGTCCCTACCCCCTACCCCCAGCACTGGGGCAACCAAAGGGAGATCTAACTCCTCCTGTTCATTGCTAGGGAAAGTTATTTTTCCTTGAGGAAGAATTCCATCACCACCCCAGGTACACAAAGCTTACAAGTGCACACATACACACACATCCAAGCACCCCACTTGTAACACCCACTTCTCACTGCAAACTGAGAACCCCAGGGTACCCACAGCCATTCCAAAGAGCCTACAACTTTCTCCCCAAATCTTACCTATCCAATGAAGACTTCGCCTCTCATACAGTTTTACTGCACTCCCTGGATAAGTCCATCACCCCCTAGTGTTGCAAATCCCAAATTCCCTAGAGGGTGAATTCTCCATACCACTCAATTTATGGGTATTGCCCTGTAAAACCCACTCAACCCAGGCCCCAATCCTGCTGTGACTCTCCCTGTCTTACACACATTGACTTTCCAGATGTTTTCCATATTTCCTTGGCTCAACCTTCCAAACTCCTGCCTGACATACAGAGTTCACTTATTCCCCTCCCACCCCTCCCCACCTCCCCCATTCCATCCCCTTTTATCCCTGTCCCTTCCCCATTCATCCATCCCACCTCTCCCAAGGGGTTCTCTCCATTCTATCCTACTCTCTCCTTCCCACAGCCACTCTAGACCCAACACTGGGTTGAGTTCTCACTTGCTGGCAAAGAAGGCCCCCACAGTCACCAGAGCCCCCAGTGCCACAGCCCCTGTTAGCACTGTTCGCACTGAGGCCCAGTTCCCCTCCCGCAGACGCCTTGCCTCCTCCAGGGCCCCATCCCCGTACAGAGCCGTGAATTCCGCCTGTGGGAGAGAAGGGAAGTGGGGAAGAGAAAAAGGAGAAGGAAGAAAGGGATGTTAGGAGAGGAGATGGAGAGAAGGGGAGGGGAAGAATTCCAGTTCCATCTATACTGTAGCTGTATCCCACGTCCCAGTTCCAGCCTTGCTTGGTGTCCCTCACAAATACCTTGCTAAAATTCCCTGCTTCATGTGTACCCCATGTCTTTCTTCTTTGCAAAAATAATAATAATAATAATCCTTCTCAAAACTAACCTCTTATGCAGATTTCTCAAGTTAACACTACACCACTCTGGTCACAACTCTGGTCATATCCTCTCAGGACTTATTTTTAAACTTAAACATGAATTACCTTGGACCTCTCTTCCTTGCATGTATTCTTTCTTTAGGCTTTTTTCCATGTGTATTTATGCTGTCTCCCCCTTTGGATTATAAATTCTTTAATGATGGGATTTTTATATCTTCCCAGAGTACACAGAACTTCATACTGTGCACAGTAGTAACTCTATAAATGTTAACTAACATTGCCTCTCCACCCTAATGACCTAACTCCACCCAAACTGTTGCTCTTCCCCCACACCCTAGATTTACCATGCAATACCAACTACATTCCCATCCCACCAGAGACCAGTCCCCCCCCCCATCACAACTGCTCCCCCTCCCCAAGTGAAGCAAGCTTTTCTGGGGAATGTGAAGTTATAGTAGAAAAGGAAAGCCTCTTACCCAGCCCCCGCTGCTGTGGATCCAATCTGCCAGCTGGGTCTCTAGGTAGGTCACCATCCAGTCCTGCACCTGTCCCACCAGTGGCTCCATCTCTTTGTTGACACTCTCTGCACAGAGCGCTGCCCCAAAGACGAAGAATGCCACAAGACGGCCCCAGTTGGGCCCCCCCTGGAACAACTCATCTGAGACCTGGGTGAAACGCTGCTGGGCTGAGCCAGGAGTCACATGCAACTGAGCAGCCAGATCAGAAAATGTGCGTCGGAAACGGGACTCAAACTCATCTCCAGCAGCTCGCATGGCCCGGTGCAGGGGCTCAGTTGTAGGACCCTCTCCTGGGCCAGTTCCACAGGCATAGCCCTTCTGCCTTAGCTTGTAACCCACAAAATCTGCTACCAGGGCTCGAGTATCTGGGGCTGAGGCTGGAGTCGCCATCTGGGTGGCTATAAAAGGTAGAGAGAAGAGAATGGGACATAAGCAATGCTCCACTATAGGCTAGGCATACCCAGACAGGGTTCAAATGGGTATTTTTCAGGTTTGACCAGCCTAGTGTGATGGCATGAGCCATGAGGAACAGAAATAAGAAATGGAATAGAGACAATGAGATAATTAAGCAGTAATAAGGGGTCTAGATTTAGTAGATTTGGTCATTAAACTAATAAATATTACAAATAATAAATGAAATTTGCTGCTTCTCTTAAGAGTCATTAAGAACACCATCTTTCCTGCTTTTAGGGACCCATGGCAAGCTAGGAAAGAGCAGAGACTAGAATTCTCTGAAAGGCAGGGTGGGAGAAGGAGCTAGATTAATAAAGTGTACTAATACAGTGTATATACAGGCTGAAAAGGGTTAAAACATATTAATGAGGCAGATGAGGGCAGTGAAGGGTTAACAAGATATTGAGAACACTTACCAAGCCTGGGCAGCAGCTCCTAGGACACAGCGCTGGTGGCAGGGAGCCCCCAGCTAAGGCCTTTCATCCTCCCAGCTATGGAGCCCTGGGGGTGGAGGGTAAGGATTATGGTCAGTGGTCAGAAAAGCTAGGTGTAGCCCTAGGACCCAGACCCAGGCCCAGCCCCCACCCCTCTGCCAGCTGTGGTTACTGACTGAATCCATGTTTAATGACCGTTCTCCTCAGGAAGCCTCAGACAGAGGGGCCTCCGGTGGATAACATTCCCGGCACCCCCAAACACACACACATAGAACCCAACCCACAGGGCCTGCTCCTGCCCCTCCCTTACCCCCACCCTCAACCCCGTCTCCACCCCCCAGCCCGCCAGGTTAGGGATCTCACGGGTCAGGCCGCTCCCCAGGCTCTAGGCAGTTTCCTGGTGCAGGAGGTGGGAGGGAGGAAAGGAGGGAGGAGAAAAGAAGAGGGAGGGAGAGAGGGAGTGCCTGGCGCTTGGTGATGATGGGGCTCAGAGATGCGTCCAGAGCAGAGAGGCGGGGGAGGGAAAGAAACAGGGAAAGGAAGGGGGGGGGGGGGGGCGGTTATAACTAGGAAAGGAACAATCATCCCAAGAGGGTCTAAAAGAGAGAAAGGAGCAAAGCAGAGACATGATCCAGAAGAAGAGGAGAAGGGCTGGCAGCCTCAGTGACTAGGTTTGGGATGCTGTGTACGTCCTTTCCCCTGAGGATCAGGGAACAAGGCCAGGACCCAGCAACCAGCACCAGGGAAATTGAGCTATGGGAAAAGAGAAAGCTATTCTACCTGAGGGCAATTCAGTGTTTGCCAGGTGTTCTCTAGCGGTAATCTGAACTTGCTGAACTTTTTAGTAGCGGGAACTAGTGGTAAAAAAGAAAGTAAGAGTGGTCCAAAAAACTGTCTATTCCTTGGTGGGCTGTTATCTTAGAAATGTAGAGCGGTAGTTTGATCCTGGGAAAGGAAATAATAATAGCCAATAACAATATGGCACTTTAAGATTTGCAAAGTGCTTTGCAATAATTACACATAAGTAATAAAATACATTATCTCATTTGATTCTCACAACAATCCTGTGAAAGATGCTACATGTATTACTCCCATTTTGCAACTGGGTAAACTAAGTCTTAAGATGTTAAATAACTTGTTGATGGTTATAGTTAGTAAAGGAAGTGGAATTTGGACCCAAGTCTCTCCTATCAAGTCCAACATTCTTGGCAATGAAACACAAGCTTGTAGCAAACAACAAATGAAGCTAAAGAAGCATGAAAAGTCTTCACATCTTTTTGATCTCTTTCATCCCATGGTCTTTGATGGGCCTAAAGTCCCAAGGAGGTTGTACAAATTATCACCCCTTCCCCACCCCCACCCCCCACCTCCACCTAAAGCAAAGGTTAAAAAGGAGACTCTCCATTGGGATTCCATTGCCACAGGAAAATCCCAGTAACTTTCTGGTGTACTCTTCCAAGAGATACCTAAGGATTTATAAAACACATGCAAAGCAAAGTTTGAACCCAGGTGGCAGTGGTGTAACGGAGAACACATTAGACTTAGTTTCTGGAAGATTACAGTTGAAATTCAGCCTCTGATACCTACTAACTATGGGACCTTAGACAAATCCCTTGCCTTCTATATCCCTTCTTAGTATTTATCCAGTAAGTCATAAAGCCAAGAGTGAATGGATAACAGATTCATTTAAGTACTACAGTATAATAAACAGGGCTAGATGCTCATGACATCAAGCAATTTATAATTTAACAATGGGCATATATGTACATAGAGTCAGCATAGTATTGGAGAAAGAGTGCTCCACCTGGAGATAGTAGGGAAGATTCTAATCCTGCCTCTGACCCTGTGTGTGACCCCTAAGTGTGCCTCAGGCAACTCCCTAGGTCTTATCTACCTTAAGAAATAGTGCATCTCAGTTGCTATCTAATTGTGGAAGGAAACCTGTAAAATGCAGCACTAGCCAGAGAAACAAATAATCCAATAGGAACTTATAATTTAATTAGAAGTAGACATAGTGAAATATATGCATAAAGCCAGATTAGTATAGTAGAAAGAATGATGGACCTAGAAATGTAGACAGGAACACATGTAATTATCTACTTCACAGTGAAGTTATGAGATCAAATGTGATTGTGTATCCATTGTGCTTTACAAACCTTCACATGCTACTACATACATGGGAGTTATTCAGACCAAAAAAAGTAAATGTTTTCTATCTGGGCACAAGGTTCAGCCCTCTGTTTCATAAAAAAGCTGCTATCTCCACAAGCCACCTACACTCTTAACTAACTTCACAGCTTCTTCATAATTTCCCCAAACCATAGTTCTGTGCTGAGCATTCAGTTTGCTTCCATCCAGTCTTTTGTGATTGAGGCAAATCAACCATCTCTATTTGTTCCTATTTTTAAATGTTTTCTTAATTGGCTGAGCCAAGCCCTCCAATCCTGTGTGTGTGTGTGTCCTGTCCCTCATGAAGCCTTCCTGGATATCACAGGTAGCTCCTTTAATCTCCCAGGTTTCACTTCTCCTCTGCACTTAAATCATTATTTTATTTATTTCTTTAACTCTTTCAGAATGGCATTATATTAGATTCCAAGTTCCTCAGGGGCAAGGGTTGTTTTTTTTTTTTAATGGTATCCCCTGAACCTAGCACAGCGCTTTGCACTTGGTAGGTGTTTAATGTTTGTTGAAGTGAAATGAATCTCAGAAATATTTCCAAATCCACAAATGGATTTGGGTAGAATTTATTTTGTTGTTAATTTTGTTGTTTTTAATTCCGTTGGTTTATTTTTAAGAAATAAAAATTGTGACAAGGTCTCGCTTTAAGGGAAGGGGCTCTCCTCTTCCAAGTATGAGAAGGCAGGAGGCACAATGGAAGACCCAGCAAGAGCACAGGTCCAAGCCACCCACTGGGCCCTGGGGTGGGGTCCGAGAAGCTTGGGTCGAAACCGAATTCCCCCTCCCCGCCCCGCCCAGGCTCACAGGCAGAAGCCAGAAGGGGGGATTCCTCTGCTCTGCCCCCTACCCTCCATTGCCCCGCATCTCGCCGCCCACGGGGATGGCTCTGCCAGGCTGACCCTGCCCAACCTTCTCACCTGAGGACAAGGACGGTGTGGAAGGGGAGGCAGGGGAGAGTGAAGACAAGGACGCTCGATCGCAAGGAGGACGTTTTAACCCTTCCCCCGCCGGTGCCCTTCCAGACTCGGGTTAACCCCCGGTGGGGCGGGGAGGCGACGGGGCTCGCCAAGGATTGGGGCCAGGCTGGGCCCAGGGAGGGCGGAGTCCCCGCCCCCTGGCGCAGCGGGCTGCGGAGACAGATGGGGAGCCACCTGTCAAGCGGGCTGTGGCCGCGGGGCACTGAGGGCGCGGGCCGCCCCGCGGTAAGCGCACGCTCAGAGGAGCCGCCAGCCCCGACCAGAGGACGCGGAGGAGCCATGAAGAGGGATGCTGGGAGCTGACAGCGGGCCCGGCCGGCTGAGGCGCGGGAGCTGGGGGCTCCCTCAGAGGCAAGCGCCCGGAAAGCCTATAGCTGGGGAGGCGGGCCGAGGCGGCGCCGCGAAGCGGCTGCCCCGCCGGCCAGGGCGGGGGTGCCATGTCTCGGGAGAGGCCCCCCCGCACCGACATCCCCCGCAACCTCAGCTTCATCGCGGCGCTGACCGAACGCGCCTATTACCGCAGTCAGCGGCCCAGCCTGGAGGAGGAGCTGCAGCCGGAGGAGGTGGAGCCGGAGCCCTGCGAGGGAGGCGGGGCGCGCCTCAGGCCTCGCTCCCGCGCCTTAGCCCCCGGGCGGGGCCGGCGGGCACGTTCTGCCCCCGCAGGAGGGGGCGCCCGGGCCCCGCGCAGTCGCAGCCCGGACACCCGCAAGCGAGTGCGCTTCGCCGACGCGCTGGGGCTGGAGCTGGCGGCCGTACGCCGCTTCAGCCCCGGGGAGCTCCCTCGCGTGCCCCGCCACGTTCAGATCCAGCTGCAGCGCGACGCCCTCAGGCACTTCGGGCCCTGCCCCCCCAGAACCCGCAGCCTCCAGGTAGGAGCTTGGGGGCCAACACCCAAGGGGGTAACAGAAGGGAGAGTGAAGTGTAGGGAAGCAGCCCACATCATTTCCCCCCCACCTCCTCCACACTGGCCCCCATTTCTCTTTCTGCATGATTCCCTCCCCAGTGCGCTAGGCCTAAAGCAAGCAAGCCCCGGACTTCCCCAGCGGACAGACCAGTGCAGGCTTCTTATTGGTCCAATGCCTCATTCTGACCCTGTCCTTTCTCTCTTTCTTTCTTTCCTCTCCCCGTGCCCCTGCAGGAGGCGCGCGCTGCCCTCGAGCCCGCCCGCGAGCCCGGCTTCGCCACCCGCCTGCAGGCCCAGCGCATATGCCTGGAACGAGCAGAGGCGGGCCCGCTGGGCGTGGCTGGGAGCGCGCGCGTGCTGGACCTGGCCTACGAGAAGCGCGTGAGCGTGCGCTGGAGCGCGGACGGTTGGCGCAGCCAGCGCGAAGCTCCCGCCACCTACGCAGGCCCGGCTCCGCCCCCGCCGCGTGCGGATCGATTTGCTTTCCGCTTGCCCGCTCCGCCAACCGGGGGCTCCTTGCTTTTCGCCCTGCGCTACCGCGTAACGGGTCTTGAGTTCTGGGACAACAACGGCGGCCGTGACTACGCCCTGCGCGGGCCCGACGCCCCCGGTAGCGGGAGTGACCCGGAACCCCAGGGCTGGATCCACTTTATCTGAGCGCGGAAAGGGAAACACAGAGATCGGGAGAAAGTGCGGAAAATGGAGGCAGAAACCAAAGGAACACGGGGTGTGGGGGAGCCAAGCCTATAGGAGTGAGAATTGTGGGAAATTGAAGCTTCATTGGCGGGAGGGGCGGGATCAAGGAGATAGCTCTAGCGCATGCGCAGGAGAGTAAGAGAAGCCAAAAGTTAAAATTTCGAAGGAAGGTTGGATGAATCCAGTGGGAACGGGGGAATATTGAAGAGACCAGTATTGGGGGAGGGGGGGGCGGAAAACGCAGGTAGACCCTGGGGAAAAGAAGGCATAAGTGCTATTCTCAGCAGGTTAAGGCAGGTCATTTGATAACAGCTAAAAGGGGCCTTCTTACAGGTCCTCTAGTCTGACCCCTTCATTTTGGAGATGAGGTACTGAGGCTTTCACAGGTGAAGTCTCTTGCTCGGGGACCCACCTGTTCTGTCAGTGGCAGACTCCAGATTTGAACGAGGGTTCCCCAGACTGAGCATTCTTGCTACTGTAGCAACCTCCCCTAAAACGTAGATTAAAGGGGAGGGGTCTGGTGAAGCCTCAGAATTGCTTGAGTGTGACACGCACGTTGGGGGAAGAGCTCCGGAAGACAAAAAGGCTCCTTTGGAGTCCCAGAAGATTCCTGATTAACTTTCTCCACCAGCCCCTCCAGCTGGGCACAGAAAGGGGAGAGAATTTAGACTCCAGAAGTTTGGCCCTTCTAAATTAAGTCAGGAGAAGGGATGGGCTTGAGAGGATGAATATAGAGGGCACCCAAAGGAAGTCAAACTCTCAGCTGTGGTCGTTGCAATTTTCCATCTGAGGTTATCCAGCCCTGCCCTACCTTCCATTTCTTTTCAGCTGATCCCTCCGGCATGACCATTTCTAGTGGATCCCTAGGGCCACATGTTGAATCCCCTTTAGAGTGACCTGGTCAATTGTCTGCCCCTCAGAATTTACAACTTAAGGCAGCCCTGCTCATTAACTCTCCTTGAGGCTTCAGAGTATGTTGGCTCTGGGAATTTGAGAGGTAGGCAGACCAGTTCTCAGCCCTCAGTAAAGACTGGGACATCCAGACCTTGTCTTCCAGCCTTGCTTTTCAGAAGTGTTCTGTTAAAACTTTCAAAAGTATATTTTAGATATACTTTGCAGGAGGAGGAATTTGATGAAGAGAAAATAATTGTCTCCATTTTACAGAAGAGTAAATTAAAATAGGAAAAGCGGACCCCATGGTCACAGGAAAAGAAACTCTAAGCTGGATAATATTGTAGCTACCATTTAACTTTGGGAAACTTGTTTTTTCATCTCTAAAATGGGGAAGCTGAATTAAATTACTTTTAAATTTTAGTTCTATTTCTGAAAGAGTAGCAGAGCCTTGACAAGATACCAAAGACCCTCCAGCTTAGTATTCTAAATGTAAAAATTGAAGCCTGGGCATCTCACCAGTCCTTTGGGTGAATGCAACATCTGGGCTAGGTGTGCTAGAATAATGGAACCAGTCAATAACATGTAGACTCCACAACACCTCTTAGCCTTCTCCAAAGAGCCCTTCCTTGTCCCTTACTAGCCACTTACTATCTTTATAGTGCTTTCAGGTTTCCCAGAGTGTCTTAGGAAGATTATTGTCCCTGAGGGGGAATGCATTGCTCAGAAGCACCAGGTACTAGATGACTGAGTATTCTGACTCCTTAATAAGGGATGGTTGGGGCAAGTAAAAACATCTTAAATCTGTTAACTAAGAATAACAAAGTATTCTGAAAGGGGAAGTGCAGAATGTAGAAACTGATGCATAATGCTGGGAAATGGAAGGAAGGACTGTCTCCATCTTGCCCAATCATAATATCTGAACAAGCAACTCATACTTGGGAGTTTTTCCTTCCTGCTATTCTTTTCTGCTTGCTTCTTGCTTTCTTAACTCTTTGCTGTCTTTTCCCTTCCTTGTTTTTAACCTCTTCCTGTCTCTCCTCTTCTGTCCCTGCCTCCTCTCTCTTCCCCTCACCCTATCTATCTCTTCTCTGCTTTTCCTTCTTCCTCCAGAAGGAATGAAGAGCATGCTTGCTGTTCTCCCAGACTCTGAGCCATTTGCCCTCTTCTGTCCTCAGACCTCCTCTTGGAAGTCTTCCAGAGGAGAGGTGGGAAGAAGGCAAACAGCAGTTTCTTCTTGGTGACCCAGAAGAACCCTGTTTCCCCAGGTAATCAGCTTTTTCCCTCTCCACTTTCTTTGGGTTCTTCAGATTTGGGGCATTTACTGACTCCTCTCTATTAGCCTTCTATGTTGGGAAGGAGGGATTGTGGATTCTGATCAGAATAGGGGCTACCATAACTCCTTTGGTCTCCAGCCAACCCTGTACTCCTCTGAGCAGAAGTCAAAAAGAAACATCACACTTGTAAAAATCCAATACACAATCACCCCCATTTAACAATACATAGTACAAAGATCAATGAAAAACGTGTTAAGGGAAAGGGATGGAGAACAGAGGAAAGGGCAAAGCCAATAAGGACCAGGCACATTTGAAGCAATTTCATATGTGTCATATTCTATAAGTAGATGGTCTTTGGTTCTGATTTCCCTGCATTTCTCCATGTTATTTCCGTAGATATGGCTTAAAGAGGTCAAAGGACTGGGGGAGGAAAGGAGGCTTCTATAGTGGGACTTCTCATGAACCTCAGCTGCTATCTCCTCTCAATCATGGCTATAACAAAGCCTGTGCAATGTTAGCAAATGTCTTGCAGATATGAATGAAACTTCATGGGTCCCAGGTTCCCTTCCTGATGTCTTTATCCCAACATCAGCCTTCATAGGAAAGTTTCCTCCAACCTTCTGCCCTGGAGATCTCTGGGCTCCAATCTCTCCCTCCAAATCTTAACTTTGCAAACGATAATTTGCAAGGAATATTCTTATAAATAGCCTAAGTACTTTCCTGCTTGGTTGGGTCAGAAGCTATGTTCATAGGAAGCACAAGGATAGGGCATATGCTAGAAGCCAGGTGGGATTAAGGCCACTTTGGAAATCTGCTGATGGGTGGGTAAGTGTAAGACCTGATTGAGGATGGGAGGACCCAGTGGAACCCTAATGGGCTTGAGCTCCCTCCTACAAGTGTTCTCTTTAGCTCAGGTTCAGCAGAACTCAATGACTCAGTTTCTGTGACTCCTATTATCTTTTAGAATTCTAGGAAGCTGAGCAGATGTCTCCTATGCCTCCTCAAAACTTGCACCCACAATACATGTAGTCATAAATTGAAGTGATGACTTGGTTTCTCTCCTTCCTGGGTTAGTCTTAAAATTCCTGTGCCTGCTGTACATTTTTTAAAGGAATATAGTGTGGACCCCAGTGCTTTGAAGCTCTCTGGGAGGGTTCAGTGTGTAGAGGCTCTCTTTGGGTTGTGCTGTTCCCCACCTGAGCACTAAAAGATGAACACACCACTACCTACTGGACTGGACTCTCCATTTTCTCCATCCCCATACCCTCCCATGCACATACTTCATATAGTAGCACCATGGATTCTACCAGTCCCACCAACCAAAAAATGTTAATGTGTATATCTATCTCCCCCCACCCCTACCCCCTTCTTTTTCCAAAAACTTTCCTTCCCATTTACTTTCTGCCCACATCCTTAACAGGATGACAGGCAGGACTATCCATCCCCAAAGGGAAATCAACCACTAGCTTCTCAGGGCTGGCCCAGCCTAACTTGAAATGGAAGAGATTTCAGAGTATGGTAAAAGGGAAAGTAGCAGGGACTAGGTTATTTCTCTTAACATTAATAATATGCCAAAATATATGATGAAAAATGCCAAGCAACAGAAACTACTGCTATACTGAAAGGGCATGTATTCATTCTTGAACAAGAGGCTGCAATTTTAGGAGAAAGAAATATGAAATGGTTGGAAAGGGGGCTCCTTTGTGTAACTGAATTCCATCACTTGTACCTAAATTATACCCCTAAGCCATCTGGAACTTCCATTTTACCCCTGGTTTCCAAATTTTGTTTTTTCTTGTATAGCTTACAAGAGACTAGGTGATAGTTATTATCACTGAGTCTCAGAATCACAAAATATTTTAAAGCTAAAAGGGAATTTAGATTGTCTAGTCTGGCTTTATAAGTTAGGAAACAGGTCTGGAGAGGTTTAGTAACCTGTTCAAGGTCACTCAGAAACTAATGGTCGCACTAGGGCAATAACTTGGGTCCCTGACTCCCAATCCTGTGTTTTTTATCACTTTACAGGACTAGATTTTCCCCAGAAAATCCCTGGCCAAAAATAGCAAACTCCTAGCTTTTTGACAAAGTTAAAATCAAACATCTCTCTTCAAACCTCATCTTTAGGCAACAATTTTCACTGTTCCCCTACTAAGCTTCCAAATGTTTCTGTTCAGCAGACTTTATTAAGCATCAAGAATGTGCAGAGCATTGTACTTAGTGGCTGGGGGGCAGATGGGGTATATACAAAGTTCAGATAGTACAGGGCTCCTCCCTGTACATGTGGAATTTAGGCTGGGGTATGATACATAACAGCAACAACCATAGGATAAAGCCGTCCTGTGCATCACTAGAGAGTTGCAACCTGGTCTGAGTTGCCAGGGAAGGATGTGAGGGATGGTGGTAACCACCTGAGACTGGGGGGTTAGCAGAAGATCTGGGGAGGCTTTCTGTAGAAGGTGACATCTTACTGGCCTTGAAGGATACATAGGAATACAACAGGTCTAAAGGAGTGCAAGTAGGGAGAATGACAGACATAAGGAACTGTGAGAACAAAGGTCCCCAGACAGTCAAGTATAAGATAGAGCAAGCAACCAGTTTGACTGGAGTATTCAGTTTGACTGGAGTATGGTGTATGTAGAGGGGAATGGTATGAGATCAAGCTTAGAAAAGGTAGCATGACACCTTAGATGACAGGCAAGAAGGAAGCCTTTGAACAATTCTGAATAGGAGTGACAACTAGAGGATAACTTGAAGGAAGAGAGAGGCAGAAAAACATGTTAACATATTTAGGCAGGTAATCATAGGTTAGTAGCAGTGGAAGAGAAGAAGAATGCAGGTGATGCTACAGAAGAGAATTACTTAGTAATTGATGGCCTGTGAGAGGTGAGGAAGAGAAAAAAAATTAAACAGATGGTGACAAAACAGTTATCAGAAGAAAGAATGGGTTTAATGGAAAGAAGTTTTGGTGAGTTTGTTTTGGGAGTGGGTTGTTTTTTTTTTAAGCATGTGGAGTTAGTTTGTGCTTGAACATACCTATGTGGAACTCAAAGAGAAGGGTCAGGGTTTGAAACATCTGGGATTCATCTATATAAGGACCACATTGTAAGCATTGGAGAGAAGAGATATGCATGGTGAGGCAGTGTAGCAGGGAGAAGGGAACCAAGTATAGAACACTGAGAAATACTTCCTTAAAGGGTCAGGAAGGAGAGAGAGAAATGGAGCCTTTCAACTGAAATTCTATGATTCTGAGAGGAGAAGAATCAGAACAGTGTGATATCTAAGAAGCAAGGGAAGAGAAAATATCTAGCAGAGACTGGGTAGTAGCCTGAAAAAGTCAAAGTATATAAGTACTACCATAATAGAAATGAAGGTAAACTGAGGCAGTAAAGTTCTAAGCATGTTCCCTTTATTAGATTGGCATTTGCCAATAAAAGGGATTATTAATGGATCCTCAATAGCCAAAGACCTCAAGTTGGGCACAGTAGGATCTTTTATAGTAATAAGATGACAGCAGAATCTCTGAGCAACACAGGTATGTCTTTTGATTGACTAGACATTTCAATGAGGATGTGGGATAAATGTTGTCTTAGCTCCTCACCTTTACATTCCTGGAAAATGAGATCAGTTCTCAAGTGATAACAGTCTGTAAGGATGGGAGTTGCTACTACAGTTGTGATTGATGAGCTTGACCTTTATGATGCAAGTTTCTCCAGAAAGTATGAGGGGAGAGAGAGGAGATGAAGTTACTAGTGTGGAAGTACAAGGCTTGAAAATAGAACTAAAACTCAAGTGACCTGAGGTTACCTCAATACATTTGCAAAGGTAAGGGATTTAGACTCACTGGGAAAGAAAATATTAAATCTATGCTGACTTGATTAAGTTTTAACAAATAGAATCAATCAATTTTCACTTTCACAAGACTAAGAAAGGTCTTTAGGTTTGACATTAAGTCATTGATAACCTTTGAGAGACCACTTAGAGTTGAGTTGTGTGGGGCATAAAAAAATGTAAGAAGTTGAGGAATGGTTCCTATCAAAACATCAGATATAAACAACTTTTTGATGAAGATTGGTAGAGAACCAGGAGAATGCCCCTATGGAGGAATTAATTACGTAAAGAAACAATGGCATAGGATAAGAAGACTTTATTATAATGAATTATAAGAATGCTTTATAATCTGGATTAGTGGAAGGAGTTGCCCAAAGTAGTAAAATCATAGATCCGCCAGAATAGTGGCAGTGAATGGAAAGAGACAGATGGGGTGATAGTTGAATTTGCAAGAAAGGTTAAGGAAAGATTTGGAGGAAAGGACCTAGAAAGACTTGAATATGTTTATAGTCCTGAGAATGAAGCAGTGGAGATAAAGAGGTAGGTGGGTGTGTCTGTGTGTTTTGGGACAAGGGAGTTGGTTCAATTATTGGAGCAAGGTCCGGGAAGAAGCTGGGATAGAGAAATATAAGAAATGGGGAAAAGGAATCAAGGTCACAACTAAAAAGACTAGCCTTTGCAAGTAGTTGGGGATACAATTTCACTAAAAAAGGATATACTGATTCCATTCCACAAATGGGAGATCCCTTTGGATGGCCTCCATCTTCCTATTGAAGTAGCAAACTGTTAACTTGGTTTTAAAAGGTCTGATGGTTTCAGAAAAAATCATAGAATGTTCACAATGGGACATATGATGTTAAGAAGTAGTAAAATGAACTGATGAGTTTTTCCTCTGCCCTCAGCCCTTGCCCTCCATTTTATTGAAGGTGATAATGAACAGTGAAGTTGCCTGAAGACTCTGAATCCATGATTCTGTCAGCAACAGATGAGAGGAGATTAAAATCGGCTGAATGTACACTTTCATCCTTACCATGCCTTCACATCCCATAACACTGCCTCCAGTTCCAGCATGACAATACACCCCCAACCTCTATATTTCCCAGTCTTGCACCTGATTCTGGACCACCTGTATGAATACAATGCCTTCCCTTACCTCTTTTCCAGATTAAAAAAAAAAACTTATTTTTCTAACAAATAAAAAACAGTTAAAATGGAATCTCTGAACCATCTGCATAAGCAGATGTGTTCTGGGCCTAGGAGAGGGGATTTTGTTGGAGGTGGGGAAAGAGGCTTCCCTTTGTCAGAGATGGGGCAGCATCTTTCTACCACCTTTCTACTTAGACTTTTAAGAGTCCCAACAGAATCTCTTTCCTGATTCATAACGTCATGCAAGGTGAGGGTGAAACAGAGTAGGGAGTGGGGAAAGTTTAGCAGAAGATGAGGGTCATAGTTGGACACTTACGGTTTTCCAGGATCTTTCAGGCAGTGGAAAAGCCAATAGTGGACAACTTTGGCTCCTTTACATACATCACCAGCTGCTACTGCAGTCACAGGAACTGCCTTGGGAAGAGCTCAGTTTAATTCTCAGAGCTAGCCCCCCAAGTCTTGAGCTAGTTAGGGGAAGGGTTACATCCTGTTCCATTAGTCATGGGGAAGAACAAAACCTATCTCTTTTCAGCCATGGGCAGTCATGAAATGGGGGGAGGGTAAGAAAGAGCATAGCAAAGATGGTATAAAATCCTGTCTGCCCTGCCCAGAATGGGGTAGCAATGAGGAGATTAATAATAAAGGGAGAAAATGAGCTTCCTCCCCACCCCCATCTTGGAGTCTAACTCCAAGATTTTTTTGTTGTCTGGGGTTTTTTTTTTTTTGCTTTTTGGAGGGGGGAAGGCAGGGCAATTGGGGTTAAGTGACTTGCCCAAAGTCACACGGCTCTTAAGTGTTAAGTGTCTGAAGGCGGATTTGAACTCAGGTCCTCCTGGGTGCTCTATTCACTGGGCCACCTAGCCACCCCCTAACTAGATTTGAGTCCAGAATCGTCCTACCCCTGGAAGGCCCTGGATCAAGAATAATCAAGTGCCTCCTAGTTACATCATAATGAGTGAGCTATGATGTCACTAGAGCTTGTGTCCCCTCCCCCACCCTTTCCCATCTAGGTATAAGTAAAGTCTGATATGCAGAAGGATAAACTGAACATGAGGAACAAAGACTCAAGGAGAGGTGAGTGGGGATTGCCCCATGATACCCCATCCTCCTGGGCTCTCCACCACACTCCAGCTTTTCCACCCCTGTCCACGCCACCCCCCTATTGCTTAATTCCTTCATGCTTCTAAAGTGCATCTTTTGCTTTCCCAATCCTCCTTTCTAAAAATAAGTAACTTCTCCAGCTTCCACTAGCTCTGTCCCTTCATGCAATCAAAGAGAGCATACCTGTGGTCAATAGAATCTGACCAAACTAATGTGCAGAGTACATGAGCAAAAAACCAAAAACAACTGAAGGAACATGAGAAAACTGGTCAAGGTGAGGGTGCAGGAAAAATTTGATTTGCTTCCATACTGATTTCTAGCCATAGGAAAAGTCTGCTAGAGAAGGCCCTTTAATGCTTCAGTCCATCCAGTCTTTTTTGTGCTCCCACTTTCTTCCCTCCTATGGGAAATAATTTTTAAAAGAATAAAAGGAGCTTAACTCTATGGGTTTTTTCCACCCTCCCCTTTGTGGACTATTTCAAATCTAGCCTCAGACACTGTTACCTTGAGCAAGTCACTTAGTAATTTGCCTAGTTCCCTCATCTGTAAGATGAGCCGGAGAATGAAATGGCAAACCACTCGAGTATCTTTGCCAAGAAAACCCCAAACGGGGTCGAGAAGAATCAGAAGATTGAGCAACGACTCCTTTGCCACCTCACCCCTCCTTGGTCTTTCCAGAGCTAGCCCTTCTACCTCTTGGGAGCCACAGAGACAAGATGATTTCTGAATCAGTTTAGGTTGAGTCTTTGTGAAGTAACCCACCCTCAAACTTTGCTGCCCTAAGGTATTCTCCCCAGGGCTAATTAGGGGTTGTGGGAAATCTCCACAAATTTGTTTCCTTTTCACCTCCCGGTCTGGTTTTATAGCCACAGTGACATGTCTTTGCTGGTCAATTCAGGTTTGTTTCATTTAGGTCCTCTAGGTTCTAAGACTACAAATTTAAAGCATCTAGTCCAATCCTTTCATTTTCTTGCAGATAAGGAAACTGAGTCCCAGAGTGATTTGTTCAAGGTCTTCTGATTACAAATCCGGTGGCCCTTTCCATGCTTTACTGGAACCCGAGGGCTGTATACTACTGAGAATCTTAACTTTACCATAATTTACCATACTTTAACTATTACCAACACAAGCCTGCATAACTTAAGACAAATGTCTCTGGGCTTCCCTCCTGATTGAAAGTGATATCATTCAGGGCTCTAACCTGAGGGATGGAAAGTTTCTAGGCCTTTATTTCGGATTGATTTTATGAGGCTGTGTCCCTAAAAAATAATATTACCAAATTTTAGTTTGAAGGATGCCTACACAATATATACTGACTGGTGGGCAAGAGGGGGAGAAAGGGGATCATGATTACATATAGTTGTATTTCAAGATTCTGAAACAGGACCCATGGCCAAAAACAGGCCTGATCCCCCACGGTTTTGAACAGTTCCCTACAATCAGGATATCTAATAACCAAAAGTACTCTAGAACCTGAAGTAGACCAGTAGAGCCTAAAATAGAAGCTGGAGGTCTCCCTTGTGAGGGAAGAATTGAGGCCTATGTATTGAATAAAAAGCATTTCACCTCCCTGAGGTTATTCCCTACCCTTTAAAACATAATTACTCTTACTAACTACTTAGCAAGGTGGTTATAAGGAAAATTCTATAGAAACGAGAATTAAGGGTACAATGAAGAGGACCCAAATGGCAAGAGATTAAAAACAGTACAAGGAAAGGTGTTATGTAATTTAGTCAGGGCAAGAGGGATGGCTGAGTTTTCTGGACTTGTGGAGTCAAATCAACATGCAATTATTAAGCACCTACTATTCAGCACTGTACTAACTGTTACAAATAAAAGCAAAAATCAAGCCCTGCTCTCAAGGAGTTCATAGTCCAGTAGGGTTTGGGGAGGGAGTTCAAGGAGAAGGAGCACAAATACATTTTACTTAGGACAAATTTGAGATGATCAGAGGAAAAGCACTAGTGTTAAAAATAATCTGGAAAGGCTTCTTGGAGGAGATAGGATTTTAGTTAGGACCATGTCTGGGAAGAAGACTGTTTTAGAACAAACTGAAAACCCAGCAAGTGATACATTGTGACCTAGCAGATTTAGAGCAGAGGTTGCCAAACTTATCTGGTTTTCCACCCCCTTAAAAAAAAATTATTGCCCCCCCAAGCTACTTTATTTAACCCTTTAACTTTAAAATAAATTACATCATTTCAAAAAATATATATATTTTTAAAACTGACAGCTTAAATTTTAATAATTTATTATAAATTTATAGGGGTTTTCCTGCATTGCAGTTCTTATGACAGTAATATTGTGTCATGTAACAGAACAGTATCATACTGTAAACAAGTCATTACATGAACATATTCCTGCCCATGCATGCTGAACAACACTTGCTTGCTAAGACCTGTCAGCAGGCTTGAACACTAATCCGTTATAACTTGCATTTTCTGAGTTTATCTGGAAAATAATACGACTTTAACTCTGTTACACGACAGATGAAAATTTTCTTCTTTCCTTATGCTTCCACCACCCCAATTCAAGCCCCCCCAATGGCACCCAGGCTACTACCCCCCCTATAATTATAGTGCCCCCAGGGGATGGCTATCACCCACTTTGGGAACCTCAGATAGAAGGTAGCCCTGTGGAGGCAGGAAGGTCTGATTTCAAGTCTTTCCCCTGACACACACCAACTGCCTCACTGTCCTAGTTACTTAAGCTCTTAGTGTCCCCGGGCAACCCTAAGACTATATAAGGTACCTATCAGTATCAGGACCTAGAGGAAGGTCCTGAATCCCCGCTCCCAACAGCTGAGGAGTGACAGGTTCTCAGAATTTCTCGTTCAAGTATGGGCAAAACCAGACCAGTGGTTCCAGGGTTCCAACCTTTTTAGGGAAGAGGCATGGTCGCTAGGTGGCGCCGTGGATAGAGCTCCTGACTTGGAGTCGGCTCAGACACGTCCTAGCTGTGTGAGCCTGGGGAAGTCACTGTGTGCCTCATTTTCCTCATCTGCAAAATGAGCCGGAGAAGGAAATGGCAGAACCACGTCAGTACCTTTGGGGTCACGAAGAGTCTGACACGACTGAACAGCAAAAACGGAACAGGTCCAACAAAGACACAAATCTTTCTCTTGCTCGTGAGTTAGGGAGCAGCCCTCTCAGTGTCTCTCCCAGCTTGTGGGTCTCTAAGGCAGAGTGAGTCCGGTGCTTTTTTCGTGCTTTGTAGGTAGTCTGGCTGATAGCGACGAGCTCGAGGCTCGGCTCTGCAAACCACGTGGCTGGTGGGAGGCGAGGTTAAGGAAATCCTCTGGCCCGGGGCCCTAAGGGGGCGCCCTCGGAAGGCCACGCCCTGGCACCTCGGACGTAGCTTAGTAGGCGGCCTCAGGGCTGCAGGGGCTCATCTCCCAGCACCCGGGGCTCGGGGGACTTCTTTCCGGATCCACAAGCAACCAACAGCCCGCCCCGGCGGAGCCCCACACAGCCAATAGAGGGCCAGGCAGAGCGCCGAGTCCCCAGTGGCGCGTCCCAGCTTGTTTCCCTCGCTGCCGCTAGTCCAGCCTGGCCAATCAAAGCCCGCGACCTGCCCCCGCCCTCCTTGGCTCCCTGGACTCCCCGCTCCGCCCACCCCCCCTTGGTCCCGCCCCACCCCCAACTTCGTTGCTCGGGCCGGGCTCGGCTGGCAGGACGGGCGCAATCCGGGAAGCGACCCCGGCCCGGCCCGATTCTATCCCGCCTGGCCCTCAGTGCTGGCAGGCCCCGTGCTAGCCCCGGGCAGTGGGCCGGTCACTCTGGAGGCTCCCGGGCCCCTGTTCCCTCCCTTTCCCCCGGTCCATGGTGCGAGGCTGGGAGCCGCCGCCCGGGCCGGACCGCGGTGAGTGACCCCCGAGTGTGGGACCTCCCCCCACCCAGTCCCGAGGCGAGGCGGAGGGGACTCCGAAGCTGGGAGCTCCGCGGGCGAGTTACCGCCCGGCCCGGGACTCAGGCGCTTGCTGCTTGGGGTGACCCGGGCTGTGCGGGCAGGGAGGCAGGGCCCCGCCGCTCAGGGCGACAGGAGTATCAAGACCCGCTGCCCCCGATCCGCCGCCCTCAGGGCTGCAACTTTCCTTCCCGTTCGGCGCGTTTTTGTTTTTGTTGTTTTTGGCCCTACTGGAAAATGAAGGGAAAGGTAAAACTCCCCGCCCTGTGCCCGGGCCTGACAGCCCGAAATCCCTGGCTGGGGGCGTGCGGCTCAAGCTGCCCCCTCTCCTTTGCTCTCCTGCACAAACACCTCCACCTGGCCCGCCTCCCGGGAGCTGGGGCTGTGCCGCTGGGATTGGGAGTGGGAGGGATGGAGGGAACCGGAGGCATCTCGTCCAGAGTCCTTACAGAGCCAAAGTGTGCGCTCTAAGTTTTCCCGGACTGTGAAGGGGCCCGCCGCTCCTTGTCCCAGGTGGGCCACTTGTAGTCCCAGGATCCCGAGACCGTCTTCCCACCACTCACTGGAGTAAAAACACCCTTCCGAGCCTGGCTGGGGTTTGGCCCATTCTCCCTCCCCCCAAATTCGACGAGGCACAGCCCCCTTTTGCCATGTTCAAATCCTGTAGGTTCCCCTCTCCACCCTTCATCCCCACCCCCATAAACTTATCTCTAAGTATACCACCATTTTCTTTCCTTTGGAGAGTGTAAATTCTTGGGGCCCCAAAATCCCATTGTCAGGAAATTACCCCAGACTGAGCTGCTGACTGAAACTTTGGGGTCTTTATTATTCAGTCTTGTCCGACTCTCCATGACCTTATTTCAGGTTTTCTTGGCAGAGATACTTAAGTGGTTCACCTTTCCCTCCTCCAGTGTGTTCCCAGATTGCAGATGAGGAACTGTGGCAAATAGAGGTTAAGTGACTTGCCCAGGGTCACACAGCTAGCTTCTTGGCTCCAAGCCCGTAGCTCTGTCCATTTTACGGGCCAAAGCTGGGGATCTTGAGCAGGATTCTAATGATTCACCCACCTTCCATACTACAACTCTAGGCTCTGGCTCGAAATGGATACCAGGTTCCCTCCCTCCTTCTGGGAAGAAAACGTGGGCTGGACTCCTTAAATCAGCCTACTCTCCTGGGCAGTCTAACTTGTCCCTCCCTACTCCCACCCCTTCTCCCTAACCTCTGCAAGTTGTCTCTTGGGCTTTCTTTGCTTAGGTGAAAGGAATGCCCTAGGGAAAGTAAGAGAAAGTATGAAATGGAATTGATTGTTTTATCTGGTACTTGGAAAGGTTGGAAGTGTGTGTGCGTGAAGGGGGGAGGGATGTGTGTACGTGAAGGGGGGAGGGAGAGAGCTTAAAAATTTTTTAAAAACATTTATTGAGGATGCAATTGAAACTTTATAATCATACCCTTAACTTCAACTCAAAAGTGGACCTAGAAACCCTTGTAGTGCTTTCCATTCTGCTTTCTGTTTGTTGGTAGGACCTACTCAAAGTATTATTTTATGTTTTTCATGAATCATCCCCTGGATGTGGTTAGTGGTTTTTCTCCCCTTTCCAAACCAAATTCTTCTAGGGAGGAAGGCATTTTTCAAACTAGGATCTCTGTAGTATTCATGGTGGGTTCCAATTTCTAGGCCAAAGGATTCCAGAGGGCTTTTGTGACCATATTAGCAATGATCTCTCTTTACCACCACTACCCCCCTTGCCAAACATTAGGGGTGAGCTTCTGAAATAGGTGGGATCCTCTGTTCTGTGGTTAGTAATCATAACCCTCACATTTACATGGAACTTTCAGGTTTGCAAAGCAATTTTAAATGTATTATGGAATTTTATTTTTATAATAATATGGTCTATTGTTATCGAATGGGGTCTTACCGATAATAAAGTGCCTGAGGCATGCTTCAAAACTAGGTCTTCTTGACATCTGGTCAAGCAACCTAACCAATAAATCATGCTTTTTTATACCATAACCAGCAAGAAGGATACCTGACCCTTAGAGATTTGGGTCTTCTACTCTTAAAACATGTCTCAACTTTGCCTTTTTACGCTTCCTTTCTCCAGTATGTGCAAAAAAAATATGTTCCTTGTCTCTAAACTACCCAACAAAGCTGAGAAAATGAAGGGAGAATATAGGAAAACTCTATTTCCACTTAATCTTCCTAGTCTTCCTCTTACACTATCTTCAGAATTCATTAGCCATTTTCCTCATTTGTCTTATCATAGGATCATAGGAAAGTAGATTTTAAACAGGAAGGGACTTCAGAGGCCATTTGTCAACAATTTTTCCTCTCAACCCACATTTTACAGGTGAGAAAACTAAGGTCCATACATACAGTGAGTATCAGAGGCAGAGTTTGAATCCAGGTCTCTTGACTCCAGACCAGTATAAATTCAGCTGTGTGACCTGACCCTCAGTGATACTTTAGAGTGGGCTAGGACTTGCAGTGGATTATTCCTGAACTCACTCGATAATTGTGAAAAACCTGGCAACGTAAATGTTTCCAAGCTTCGCATCTAACCTTCTGAAACAAGCAGACCTACTGTCTTTACCTTCTTAGCTCATTAAGTAAAGTATCATTTGCATTGATATATTACTCACCTCAGAATAGTAACATTCCGGACTGGGAAGTATTTTGTCATAGAGATAGAGGGGAGGTGGATGATTTACTCCAAGGTAAAACACTACCATCTTATATTTATGTAACAGTTTACAGTTTACCAAGCACTTTCACACTCATCTCATTTGGTCATTACAACAAACATGAGGTAGGTAAGGGAAATATTCCCATTTTATATATAAAGAAGAGATAAAATGACTTGACCAATGCCACAGGACTAATAAGTGGCAAGATAAACCAGGGTGTGACACTCAAATCCAGTGTTTTCCCACTATTCAGTAGTCTCAAGTAAGAGGGATGGTAAATACAGTCATAGAAGCACATAGTAGCAAGGCTATTGAGATCTGAAGTTATAATTCAGTGTATTGACATGTTCAGGAACATTGGCAGAGTTTATGAGAATGAAAAGTCTTCAAGGACTGTCCAGTTGTTGGGTTTCTTATTTATTCTTCCCCATCCTCACCCTTCTGTCTGGGAGGTGCTGTAGAGCCAATGCCTAATTTAGGCAGAACTATTGAAAGCTGCCCTTTAACCCACAGAGTTTCTGCCAACTTCTGTCTTCTGAGGAGCACTGAGCAGAAAAGAAGATGAAAGCAACCCTTCTTCACTGTGTTGTACAGGAGTGTATTAAGCCCCCTGGGATCCCTAGGGAGTGTCTGAGCAGCTGGTGGAGACAAAGGCAGGAGGAGGGGGGGTGGGCTTGGGGAAAGGGTTAACCTTTGTTCAGAGGCTGACTTAGTGGTGGAGAGAATCCTCCCTCCCTTCTCCACCCCCATGTGACCTGTGTGTATGTATGTCCCTAGTAGGAGTGAACCATCCCAAAAACCTGACCTGCTTCTTTTTTGCCTGAGAAGAACAAAAAGTGAAGCTACCAGGTCTGGGCTTAAGAAGGTACTGTTTTGTTTGTCTTACCTAAGCTGGAAACATGGAGGGTACTCCCTTCCCCTTCTTGTAGGATCCCCACTCCCAAATCACAAAGGGATCACAGTAGGGATTTGGGGGAGGGGGAGGAGTCCAAGGCAGGTAAAGCTACTTCCCCACCTGGGAAGCAAGGACCCATTGTATAGCTAGCACCTTCTTGCAAGTTATCATTAAAACTATAGGAAGGAGGAAGAAAAATAGACCTGTCTGTCCTTGTTAAAGTTTTCCACATCCTAGTGAACAGTTTGTGACAAATATAAATATTAAAGTTCCTATTTCTTTTATTCTGAGGTCAAATTTGAACTCAGGTCCTCCTGACTCCAGGACCAGTGTGCTTATTCACCACACCACCCAGCTGCCTGGCTCCTATTTCTTTTAAAAGAGACCTTGACTATTTATCTCCCACTAAGTTGATGGTTGAGGGTACAGGACTCCTAGAGGGAATTGGAATTGGGACAAGATAGGACATATAAAGGTATACAACCTGGTAATCTCCTTGCCACACAGATTTTGATGATGACAGAAGCCAGGGAAGATGGGAGGCAGATAAGAGAGCCTAGTGGTTAAATTATTTCTCTTGTTGTTACAGCCATCTCAGAAGGGCACAAGTCAGAACTCACCATGCCCCCCAACAAAGAGGCTAACAGTTTTGCCAGCCCTCCCACAGGGCTCATCTGCCTCCCTCCTATCTCAGAGGAGGTGCAGCTCGTGTGGACCCAGGCTGCCCAGACCAGTGAGCTAGATGGCAACGAGCACTTGTTACGGACTTTCAGTTACTTTCCCTACCCCAGCCTAGCAGACATTGCTCTGCTCTGCCTTCGCTATGGACTGCAGATGGAGAAAGTTAAGACCTGGTTTATGGCCCAGCGCCTCCGCTGTGGCATCAGCTGGTCATCAGAAGAGATTGAGGAGACTCGGGCTCGGGTTGTCTACAACCGGGACCAACTTCACTTCAAATCCCTTCTTTCTCTTACTCATCATGCAGGGCGACCCCCTGAAGATGGTCCACCCACCCCAGTGCCACCCCCAGACTCATCTAGCACCCACATTAGCCCCCTGACACTTAGTGAGTCCCCTCTCGTGAAACGATTAAAGATGGAGCCTGAAGAGTCCTCACTGCCCTTGAATCACCACAAGGCCAAGGAACCCCTGATTGGCAGTGGAGCCTTCCCACATCAACCTGGTTTTTGGCAGGAACTGCAAAGTGGTCTCACTAAGGAGCTGGTAAGCAGAGGTCCTGACCATCAACCACATAGCCTGGGAACTACTGCCTGGGATCACTCTACTGGCTTCCATCTGTCCCACACTCGGGACAGATCCTCCCCTATTGCATTACTTGCCAACAGCTGCAAGCAAGAGCCAGAATCCATCCTGCCTCCTTCCTCTACCTCTTCTTCCTCTTTCCAAGTAATGGCTAATGGAGCCACTGCCTCCTCTAAACCCCTTCAGTCACTGGGATGTGTTCCTCAGCCACCCTCCCCCAATGAACAGGCACTACCTCCACATTTGGAGCCAGCTTGGCCCCAGGGTCTAAGACATAATCCAGGGCCAGGCAGAGTTACTCCAGCAGAGTACTACTTCCCAGATATGCAGCGCCAACGGAAGACCAAGCGCAAGACCAAAGAGCAGCTGGCCATTCTAAAGTCCTTCTTTTTACAGTGTCAGTGGGCTCGGCGTGAAGATTACTGTAAACTGGAACAAATCACTGGCCTGCCTAGGCCTGAGATTATCCAATGGTTTGGTGACACCCGCTATGCCCTCAAGCATGGACAACTGAAGTGGTTTCGGGATAATGCAGTACCTGGTCCCCAGAGTTACCAGGAACCAGCTACCCCTACTCCACAACCCCTCTCCCAGCCCTTGCAGGAATGGGCTGAGATGCCACCACCACCCCTCCCTCCCCCTCCCCCTGACACAAGTCCCCTGGAACGGTACTGGACAGTTCACCAGAAGTTACAAGAAGATGACCTCCCTCGACTGAGTCTAGAGTCAGGGTTGAGCACCCAGCAAGTGTTAGACTGGTTCTACTCTCGTTCACCTGAGCCAGCAGAAGTGGTAGTTTGTCTGGATGAAGAGGATGAAGAAGAAGACGACCTTCCAGAAGAGGATGGGGGTGAGGAGGAAGAGGAGGAAGAAGAGGAAGAGGATGAAGTGACCATACAGGATTGAGTGGGGAATTGGGGAGGGGGGCAGGTTGTTATTAGAAGATGAACCAACTTAGTGACTGTTAAACAAAAAAACCCACATTTTTCTTACCTTGTTGGCAAAGAACTGAAAGGCTGTGTGTTTGGTCAGGGGAAGATAGGGACATAGACAAAAAGTGAGGGTCTTGGGGTGGGGGGTGGAGGACAAGTGGCCCAAAATATGGGTCTTGTGTCCCTTATCAATCCTTTATTGAAGAGAGTGGGGAATTGACCCAAACTACCTTGGGTTGCCATGAGAACCTAGATTGATCTATCTCTGTCTCCTTCCCTCTTTCTCTCCCCTTCTCCCTCACTCTCCCTCTCTTCCTCCTTCCCTCTCTCCCCATTACCCTCTCCCTTGCCTACCCCCGCTTGGGCTGTCCTTTTTGTCCTAGCTTACTGTGACTGGAATTAGGTCTTAAATCTTAGAGGCCATGATGAGTCACATGAAGATAATGAATGGAGGAAAGTAAAGAGAGTTCTGATTGAAGTTCAGCAGGAACTATGTATTGTTTAGTGCATCTTGCCATTTTCCTTAGTATAAGGGTCAGAGCTGCCTCAATCTGAGTGCATATCCAAAGTGTGATGCCGCGTAGAACCTTGGCCTGTCTCTAATTCACATATTTCCTCATCTCTCCACTTTAACTCAAGCTTTACCTCATTCTTACCTACTTATCTACACTCTTTCACCATTAGCAAATGCCCTACTTCTAATCATAAAATTTTGTTTTTTTAAACTAACTGTGACATATCCACCCTGTCCCTTATATATCCCTTTCCTGGATCAAGCCTTGTCTACATTCTGCCCATATCATGGCAATTTTCCCAGTAAGCATAGAGAAAGTACTGCAGTAATGTAATGGCTGATCTAGATGTAATCTATAGGTGATAGAAAATAGAGCCAAAACATCCCCAAGAGAAGCAAATGGTAATGAGGTGTCCACTGTTCAGGAACCCAATGGAAGATGGTCCCAGGTTTGGTTTTACAAACCAGCCCCTGTTACATCTCTATTCCCCATGGCCAGAGCTACAAAAGAGACTGGCATTTCATTTGTTTGGGGGATTGGTTTTGTCACTGGGGAAGAATCTCTTTTCCACTTTAAATTTATATTGAATGTCTTTGAATAGAAGGACTATGGCCTCTGCCTACATTAATCTTTGGTTTGTTATAGAATGGTTTTCATCAGTTGGGGCTGGATAAAAAGAAAGTAGATCATTGGACTGTTTCTTTTGAAGAGAAAGGAAAAAGAGAAGGACCCCAAGTTGCTAGAACTGTAATAAAAAGGCAAAGAAAAAAATCGTTTCTCTCTATCCACTTTGCCACCCCTGTAGGCTAGACTCCTGGCTTGGAATCTTAAGGAGTAAGCTGAGATAGTATTTAACGTTCATGATTTACTATGTTTTTATTTTATTTTGGAGGAAGTGTGGGAGGCTGGTTGAGATAAAGGGAAAGGAAACCAGCTTCCTAAAGGAAACAAACCAGCATTCTTAGGAGAAATTTAACAAACCCAATGTAGTTCTCTCTCTGCTACCAAATGGTAATATTTAAGATTTTTTAGCCTTTCCAGAAGGGAAGTAGAAATAAAAGAGCATTGGCTCTTAAAGGTGTCCTTTCTATCTGCTGCTGTATAAGCTTTTTTGCTACAAAGATGCTTATAAGAGAGGTATTCAGGGAACCCACAAGGAAAAGTAGGATCCTAGTTCTGTTCCAGACATTATATCAAATATCTTGTTCTAAGGTTTGTTTAAGTATTTTCTACACCAAACCTGAAAAAGTCTTACAGATGGAAAGGGCCTTTGAGACCATATAGCCCAACCTCTACCTGAAGCATGTATCTCTATGACATTCCAGACACTATGTCATCCAGCTTCTATTTCAGTACCTTGGTTGATAGGTAACACACAACTCATGAGGCCACCCATTCTGGTGGGGGGTTTTTGTGTTTGGTTTTTTTTTTTTTTTTTTGGCAACTCTAAGGTAGCTGTTCCATTAAGATGAAGTGATAAAATCTGCCATATAATACTTTTTTTTTGCCTTTTTTTGGAGGGCAATTGGGATTAAGTGACTTGCCCAAGGTCACACAGCTAGTTTTTGTGTTAAGTGTCTGAGGTCGGATTTGAACTCAGGTCTTCCTGACTCCAGGGTCAGTGCTCTATTCATTGTGCCACCTAGCCGCCCCTGCCATATAATACTTTAAACAAAACAATTAGCATATACTATCTCTTTGGAGCCTCACAACAATCCTTTGAGGTTGGGGCGGCCAGGTGGCTCAGCAATTAAGAGCACCGCCTCCAGTGTTGGGATGACCTGAATCAAATCCGGGCTCAGATACTCAGCACCACACCCAGAAATAACTGGCCGTGTAACCTTGAGCAAGTTACTTAACCCCGATTGCTTTTAGAAAAAAAAAAACAACAATCCTTTGAGGTAAGCAGATAACTATATTATACCGAATAATGATGAAGAAACAGGTTCAGAGAGAGGTTAAGTGATTTGTTCATGGTCACATAGCCTAGAGTGTTGGAGAAGTTGAATCCAGAAATCACGTATATCAGCTTTCCCGCCACATCATGAAGCTTCCATGGAATTTCCTCCTTGTTTCTAATGCTAGCCTCTGGAACCAAAGAATAAGCCTACTGCATCATGTCATCAAGACTATGAATGCCTCAGTTTTCAAGTCCATACACCAAATCACTCCACAAGAAACTGGGCTTGATCAACTGTTTCACATATAAATAGTGTATGTGGCATCTCCCGTGTATCCATAAAGTTAAACTGAATTCATCCTTTTACCATAACACTGCCTGGCTTAGTACACTCAATAGTCATGAGTTATGTTTTAGACTAAAGGTCATTCAGGAAGCTGAAAAATCACTAAGGAATGTTGATAGTATGTCTATCTAGGATGGGGAGATATGGTTACTGCTTGAAATTATGACATGGTGCTAGTGGCTACCCTGTAACTAACAATGTATTGCTTCCCAATGGACTTTTCAGGGTCTTTTGAACAGACAGGGAGGTACACTTGCAATAACAGTGTGAATAATATTTAGAATTTGGGGGTTGAGTTCTGCCCTGTACTCTTCCTGGATGGACTGTTATTCCTAAAAAACCACCCCTTCTCCCAGGATAGTATATGACCCCCTTTATAAGCCACTTGATCTTTATGCAGTATGTTTAATAATAATGGAGTAGTGGTGAAGTGTCCTCTAGATAGCCCATCGACTCATGACTAACTTCTCCCCATCAAAGCTTTAAAGCAGATAACCTTTAAATTGCCTCAGTGATAGAATATATTTCTCTACCTATTATACAACCCCAGAGCTCTTAACCATGCTTAGGGAGATGGAGAATCTTGAGAATTCCTTCTTTAAATTGCATGATTGGTACAGGGAATGTTGATGACAGGAAAAAAAAATCTTCCTAATTATTTTTATCTTTATAAATCAACAAATTGGGAACATAAGGGCCTCCGATCCTATTTTTACAGGAAAAAAAAAGGGAAAAGTCCATTTAATAGTAACTAGGCATAAAATGGGCTACAAGTACTTTGGATATAATATATAAGCACAGGACAAAGTAGAGAGAGGAAGAATTGAATCTAATGCTGAGGGCTTACTCTTTTTTTTTTATTTTTAAAGCAATTGGGGTTAAGTAACTTGCTCAAGGTTACACAGCTAATTATTTCTGGGTATGGTGCTAAGTACCTGAGCCTGGATTCGATCCCCCATGTCATCCCGACACTGGACACTGGGGCCGGTGCTCTTACTCGCTGAGCCAACTGGCCGCCCCAAGGGCTTACTCCTGACCATGAGAAATGCTACCCTGAACTAAGAAATGAAACAATTTTGAAGCATAATTGGTGTTCACCACATTTGAACTGGGGCCTGTTTATATCCTGCATTTAAACTGCATGAGATAATATTTACATATGACCTGTGGGAGGAAAAATAGTCATCTTTCCAAAGCACCCATATATCAAAGTTTCTTAGGTCTGCCTCTTTTCCCAGAAAGCAAAGAAATCTTTGAGTAGTTAACAATGCGCCTTGAAAGCAAGAAGGTTTAAAGGATCTTTTTTAACACTCTGGGAACATCCTAAAGAAGATTAACTACAATTATAGTGTGTCCCACTGGCAACATATCACAGGATGGTATGGGGAGATGGGGGAGAGACTGATCCAGGAGCAGGAAAAGGTCTGTGCTTCACTCTCCCTGATTAATCGCATCTGCCTCTGTTGGTGGAGAACCTGCAATAGAGGAGAGAAATATAGCACTGTTGTGCACAAGAAAGGAGGCAACAAAGCTCTCATGATGCAAGTTGCTAAGCATGATTTTCAGGGGAAATGTGATATTAGTCTTCCATCATCCACCTAAACTACAGTTTATTCTATATGTCTCAGGGAGTGGGCAAAGTCTTTAATGTCCCTGACCCTCTGGCAGACAGAATTTTCTGCAGACTGTTGAGGGCCATCAGAAAAGCTTCCTTTCTCAGTGACCCATCTTTGGCATGCCTGTTCTTGCCAAGGAAAAGAGTATAGAATACAATGCAAGTTACCTACCTAGATTGATGTAACTGAGGTGTCTGGGGGGTAACCTGGAGCTAAGAAGAGAAAGTTTTGTTAGAAATATTCTCAAAGACTAAACCATGAATATTAACCTAAAGCACGTGTTTTACCATTCCTCCAGCTAATGTTTTTTTCCATGGAGGCCCCTCCTATTCTCTCTTGGCCTTGCCCTGCCTATTTCAGTAGATCAGACCAATGGTCCATCCCAGGGGTGGGGAACCTTCAGTCTCCAGGCTACATGTGTCCCTCTAGGTCCAAAAGTGCAGTCCTTTGACTAAATCCAAACTTTACAGAACAGATCCTTTTATTAAGGGGATACTATCCTCTTACATAAAAAGCATCATTGTAGCTACCTTTCCCAGAGGATAAAAGTATCTTCTGGAAATATTTATCCTTTAGAAATGTGACAGGACTCAATAGAAAATGGTAAACAGCAACTATCACAACAATAAACTCTACCCACTTCAGAACTTTCCCTTTAGTGCTCTGATAACCCAGGTTATTGCTCACAATTTATACTCAGCCATTCTAGCTAAAAGTCAGAGTTGGACACTTTCCCACTGAGGCCCAAAGAGCAGTGGGTTATTTGTGTAAAACTTGAGTTAGGTAGGGCTCACCTGCAGGACTGGTAGCTGGAGAGCCACCGGAGTCTCTGGTGCTGATCTGCCAATACTCTGGCCTAAAGGAGCAGAAAAGACAATTACCCATCAGGAATTCTTGAATCCTGTGAGCCCCAATGGCAGGACAATTCTGAGCTCATGGGAAATAGAGATGGCATAAAGGACTGGCTTATTCTTGCTGCTCTTTATAGCCTTTAGCAAATAACTAAAGGAGAGATGACGAAGTCCATGCATCTTGGGTATGGCTGGATCTGAGATTTACTTCAGTTAAGTAGAAAGTGCTTAAAGATGAAAGAATCATTAAGAAAAACGATGAGATGGTAGTTGTCCAGGAGAGGTACACACAGATTACTTTTTGGTTTTAGAATTCACAATCAATAAAAATAAGTTCCTTCCTAGCTTGCTGACAACCACCACCACATACAGTTGTTTCCACTCTGGTAACTGAATATTTTGGCCCAACCTGAAACTACCCATGTAAAACCACCAAAAAATTTCAATTTATTTTCGTCCTTTTTTAAAAATCCAATATGGGGGGCAGCTAGGTGGCACAGTGAATAGAGTACCAGCCTGGAGTCAGGAGGACCTGAGTTCAAATCTGCCCTCAGACACTTGACACAATTACTAGCCGTGTGACCTTGAGCAAGACACTTAACTCCAATTGCCCTACCTTCCCCCCTCCAAAAAAAAAAAGCAAAAAAAAAATCCAATATGGGCCCACATGTGAAAAATTTGTTAGAAAGTTGCTCGTCAACCAGCACATTGTATGTTTCTATCTTGAAGCTACAACACAGTAAAGAGATTACATGTCTCAATAGTATCAGACATCCATTCTCTTTCCCTTGACTTTAATATAAAATGTCTCAGTATCTCTCTCTACCCCCAATCACTTTCACTAGTGAGCAGAGATAAATTAGTAGTGTGACAACACCTCTTAAATTGGTTTCTTGAGGTTTAGTTTGGATTCACATCTTAACCATTATAATCCATAAAATAATACTTTTTTTCCCTTCTTGGCTCCTAAGGTTATTTGAAATAATTTAATTCCAAAAAGAAGTTTTCCATTTAATTTTTTTTCCCATTAGAATGCCAACAAGCATGTTTTTAGCTGAGGAAAATGCTGGAAATATGAACTGAAATTTTGAACACTCCTTTGGGAATGTAATTAATTCCACTTACTTAAGCGACTGGGTGTGAAACCTGTATTCCCACCAACGCCATCCAGATAAGGCCTGACAGAGGAAATCCCTGGTCCTGAAGAAGCAGAGAGAGGCCTAAAGGAGAATGGGTGAGAAAGGAGCTGTCAGTAGAGAGAATGAAATAGCAAATTTTATGAATGGGGCAGTACATATATTGCAGACCAATTCACATAGTCAGAATTACCCATACCAGGAAAAAATACCTTGTGCTTCCAATTTATGGTATTTAAAATCAGAGAGTCTAAGCAATGGCATCTAAATAGTTGTGGCTATGTAGGTCAGCTTTGGTGGGGTGGGAGAGTAGTGTAGCGATTAGATAAGATTCAGTAGTGAAAACTGAGACAGCAATCTTTGCCCCTAAGGTAGACACAAAGTGGAAAGAGGAGTACCCCAAATACCATAGACTAGAGCTACAGGGGACTTTAACGGTCATCTACAATCTTCTTATTTTTAAGTGGAAGAAATGGCAACTCAGAGATGTTAAATGATTTGCTCATGGTCACTTGGTGGTAGAACCAGGATTAGGACCTACGCTGACTGATGGATTCATGGCTAGCAGAATATAATGTGCAATTAAGGCAGTCATCAGGTCCCAAGGTGAAAGGGACATACTGCAACTCACCAATAAGATAGGCTATTAGTAGAAGCTGGTGAAGGAGTGTCTGAAAAACATAAAAAAGAACAATTAAGGTAATCAGTGAACTGGAAACATTCAGATATACTGGTGATAGGGGAGAGAGAATTGAGAGCTTTTACTGAAAGAAAAGCAAGTTAAGGGCATGAGGCAATAATGCCTCACCCCCTTGTGATCAGTTCATATACTTAGAGTCAAAGCATTTACTCCATATATTAGGGTATGTTATTGTTGTCTTGGTGTGACCCCTGGCAAGTTGTACCCCATGAAAATACTGCTGAAGAAACAGAACACACTAAATTAATTATAATTATTTCATATATTATTACAGTAATAATTTTCTATGTCCTAAATATAGGCATTCTCCAAATGACTCTGTCCTCACACAATTGTAAGGAGTTATCTAGGTCAATCTATATGAGAACCATAATCTAATTCAATCCAACAAGCATTTGCTAAATTGCAATGTGTAAAGCACTGTTCTAGGTATTGAGAATTCAAAGATAAAATTTTAAAGTGTCCCTGTCCTCAAAAGAGTCTACATATAACATGTAAACAGGCAAGGAGAAGGGAAAATAAGTGACTATGTGCCAGGCACTGTGCTAAGTGCTTTTATAAATATTATTTCAGTGACTCACTGCCAAAAGGATACAATGATATGGGTGGCTCCTGGTGGATCTTGTGTACAATACCTAACCATAAAGTCTTTAATGAAGGAAAGAAAAAGGTTGCTAAATAGTTTAGAAACCAGAGTTTATAACAATGGAATTAGGTCAGAAATATTTATTAGATGAACATTTCTCAATGCTAGCATAAAAACCTGATGCTAGCATAAAGACTTCTCTTAAAAACCAAAGGAAACATAGGGTGCCTCCCTGTTAAGAGTCTGCAAAACAGGCAGTAAATCTGTCAGACCTAGATCAATCTAGCCATAAAATAAAAACGTTACAGAGAGGAATAAAATTTGGAAAACTTTAAAAAATAAGTATTATTTCATTTTATCCTCACAAACAACCCTGTAACATAGATGTTATTATTATTCTTACTTTACAGTTGTGGAAACTGAGGTTTAATGACTTGCCCAGGGGCACACAGCTAGTGTGTGGCAATTATAAGCAGTAAGTGTCTGAGGCTGGATTTGAACTCAGATCTTCCTGATTCCAGGCCCAGTACTCTATCCACTGTGCTACCAACTGCCTCTATAAATATATACATGATAACCTAAGGAGAATAGAAAGAATGCTAACAAGCAAGGGGATCAGAAAAGGCTTCTTGCAGAAGATGGCACATAAGCTAAGTCTTTACGGTTTCTAAAAGGTAGACGTGAAGAAGTACATTCTAGGAAAAGGTACAGAAATGGAAGATGGAGTGCTTATTTGTGGAATAGTAGTAACTAAAGTAGTTTGGCTAAAACATGGAGTTCATAGGAGGGAGATGAGTTCCATTTTGAACAGGCCTATTGAGTCTGAAATGTCTAAAGGATATCTAGATGGTTAGGTCCAACAAAAAAATAAGTAACTTGGGACTAGAGCTAAGGAAAGGGATTCAGGCCTAAGAATCACCTTCAAAGAGATGATAATTTAATCCATAAAAACTAATGATATCAACAGAGAGGATGTAGAGAGAAAAAGAGGAGGATCCAGCAGAGAGCCTTGGGGGATTGCCTATAGTTAAGAACATGGAAGAAGGACAAGGGATGAAGACACAACAAAAAAGATGTTGGGGGGAGGAGGTGGCTAGGTGGCACAGTGAGTAGAGTGCTGGCCCTGGAGTCAGGAGGTCCCTAAATCTAAAAATAGTAATGCTTAAAAAAAACCTGTACTTTACTATAAAAATCCCTGCAAACTTCTTTTCAAGGTCCTTGTGCCTACTGAGGGGCCCTGGAACTGATTTGTTCTGCTATTGCATGCTTTGCTAATACATCACATAGCTCAGACTTTGTTTCCTCAGTTATTATAAAACTGCTTGCAATAGCAGTGTAAAAAAACCAAACAAACCAGGAAGCAGAGGGTATCCAGGAGGAATTCCATCAGGAATTCCAATATTCCTGACAAGTGGTCATCTAGTCTCTGTTAGAAGACCTCCAATAGGGGCTGAGGGAAAACAGTATACTAGAGTGCACTGTCAGTGAAGCTGAGGAATTGGTCCGATCATTCTATAAAGCAATTTAGAACTATGACCAGAAAGTTAACAAACTGTACATACACTTTAACCCAGAAAGACTATAACTAGACCTATATCTGAAAGAAATTTTAAAAAGAGAAAAAGAATCTATATGTACAAAAATATTCATGGCAGTTCTTTTAACGGTAGCCAAAAAATGAAAACTAAGGGGCTGTCCTATTGGGGAATGGCTAAATAAAGTATGGCATATGAATATAATAGAAATTATATTTATAATGGACATGATATTTATAATGGAAATTATTTTGCCACAAAAAATGATGGACAGTTTCAGAGGATATTGGTAAGACCTCTAAGAACTGATACAAAGTAAATGAGTAGAACTAATAGAACAAAGTATACAATAACATTATAGAGAAAAATGACTTTGAAAGATTTTAGCACTCTGGTAAGTGTAGCAATAGATCAGAAGTGGAAAAGACTTAAGATAAAACACACCCTGACAGAGAGGTGATGAACTTAAAATGTCAAAAGAGAGACACATACATGGTTAATGTGGGAATTTGTTTTGCTGAACTGCATAACTATGTATAGAAGGATTTTTACAGGTGTTTTTTTTAAATTTGCTAAATGGGGAGGGGTGAGCTAGTTGAAGGCAGATTAACACATATATGAATATATATACTTGAAAATAAAAAAAAAATTTTTTTAAACTTCAAATAATGGGGAGCCCACTACCTTTGGGACATTCTACACTGCTTTTAGATAGCTCAAATTGTTTGGAAGTTTTTCCTTACACCTTTTAAATCTACCTTTCAGCAATTTCCATCCTGTTTCTACCTCTATTCTCTGAGGTCAAGCAGAACAGCATTGGCTGTCTTCCACAAAATAGTTCTTCAAATACTTGAAGACGACTGTTGTGTCCCCAACAAATCTCTTCTTCTAAACATCTATAGTTCATTTAAACAATTCTCATTTGAAATTACCTCCAGTCTTCTCATCATGTTGACTGCCCTACTCTAAACACTCTCAAATTTCTTAGTGTCTTTTCTAAACTTTCCTAAATCGTGGCACTCATAAATGAACACAAAATTCCAGATTTCATCTGACTAGCACATCAGGAATATCACCTTCCTTTTTTCAGGAGATTATGTCTTTATTAATGTAGTCTTAGGTCACATTGGCCTTTTTGGCTGCCAAATCATACTTCTGACCCACATATCTTTTCATGTTAACTATGTTCTAACCATGCCTCTCTTGTACTCTACTTTTGTAGTTTATTAATTCAACAAATAAGCATTTATTAAGCACTTAATATGGACAAAGTATTGTATTGGGGGATTTTTTAAAAAATAGGTAAAACATCATTCCTGCCTCCACAGAACTTATAGTCTAAACAGCAATACTGATAACTGTAATATGCAATGTTATATGATAAATACATAGATTTGTAAAGCAAAATTATATATGAAATCTGAGGGGGCAGTGTTATTATTGATGAGGAATCAGGAAGACTTCATGAAAAACATGACATTTTAGCTGGGTTTTGAAGGATGGGTAGGAATTCAACAAGGAAAGAGAGAAAAGGAGAGCATTCTAGGAATAGGGAATAGCCTTATCAAAAGCACCAAGGTACAGAAGTGCATTGCGCATATGGATTCAGAAATCAGACCAGTTCAAACTAGAGTGTCAAGGGTGATGTTATAAGAGAAAACTGGAAAGGAAAGGTGGCATCAGATTGTGTAGTCAGTCAACAAACATTTATAGAGCCCTACTACTATACACCAGGCTAAGCCCTGGGAATACAAAGAAAGACCAAAAAAATAATCCCTGCCTTCAAGAAGCACATATTCTAATGGAGAAAAAAACATGCAAATAACCAAGGATGTACAAGATGTATATATTACATATGTATACACATATACACAAACCTATGTGTATGTACACATACGTGTGTACACATATATATGTGTGTACTGTGTGCATGTATGGAGAGAGAGAGAAGCTGAAGGTAATCTGAAAAGAGAAAGCATCAGTAATTGAGAGCGCCAGGGAAATCCTCCTGCAAAAGGAGGGATTTACGCTGACTCTTGAAGGAAGCCAGGGAAATTGAAAGGATGAAGTTAAGGGACAAAGTATTCCAGGAATGAGGGACAGTCAATCCAAAGGCCTGGAGACTGGAGATGGAGTGATATGCTAAAGGAACTACAAGCAGGCCACCCTGAAGGTGAGGCAGAGCATTTGTAACTTTATCCCAAAAGCAACAAGGAGCACCATTGCTGGTTTTTGAGCAGAGAAGTGACATGATCAAATATATACATAAGAAAATTTATTTTGAAAAATACAAGTCATTCCCCAAATGATAAATGGTCAAAGGATATGAACAGAAAATTTTCAGACGAAAAAATTAAAGCCATCTATAGTCATATGAAAAAATGCTCTAAATCACTATTGATTAGAGAAATTCAAATCAAAACAACTCTGAAGTACTGCTTCATATCTATTAGATTGGCAAACATAACAAAACAGGAAAATGATAAATGTAGGAGAAGATGTGGGAAAATTGGAACAAATGCTTTGTTGGTAAGAGTTGTGAATTGATCCAACCATTCTGGACAGCAATCTGGAACTATGCCCAAAGGGCTATATAACTGTACATACCCTTTGACCCAGAGATGCCACTACTAGATCTGTATCCCAATGATATCATAAAAATGGGGAGAGGACCCATATGTACAAAAATATTTACAGCACCTCTTTTTGTGGTGGCTAAGAATTGGAAGTTGAGAGAATGCCAATCAATTGGAGAATGGCTGAACAAGCTGTAGTATATGAATGTAATGGAATACTATTATTCCATAAGAAATGGTGAGCAGGCAGATTTTAGAAAAACCTGGAAAGACTTATATGAACTGAGGCAGAACGAAGTGAGCAGCACCAGGAGAACAGTGTACATAGTAACAACAACACTGTTCAATGAACAACTTTGTTAGACTCAGCTCTTCTGAGAATGCAATGATCTAAGACAATTCCAAAAAAACTTACAGTGAAAAATACTATCTACATTCAGAGAAAGAACTATGGAGGCCAGATATAAATCAAAGCATACTATTTTCTCTTTTTTGTTTTTGTTTTTTCTTTCTCATGGTTTTTTTCCTTTTGTTCTGATTCTTTTTCCACAACATGACTAATATGGAAATATGTTTACTATGACTGTACATATATAACCTATATCAGATTGTCTTCCATCTTGGGGAGGGGGGGAATTTTAGCACTCAAAATCTTATGAAAGTGAATGTTGAAAACTAAAAATTAATTAATCAAAAAATAAACTGATAAGTAAATCTAAAAAAAGAAAGAAAGCTTATTTTGGCCATAATATGAAGGACATAGGATAGTGGTATGATTTAGTAGATAGCTCACTTCTAAGTCAGGAAGCCCTGGATTCATATCCTCGGGCATATATTAGCCGGTTGCCTTAGGTAAGTTATTTAACCTTTCAGTGCCACAAGCAACTCCCTTAGATTATAAATTGCAGAACAGTTGATGATCCATATTTCCTCACTGGGAGGTCCTTATACCAATGAAATCATAAGGCTGGATGAGAAAATTGAAGGATAGACTGAAATGTGGGAAGAGTGGCAGTAGGAAGATGAAAGGAGGCTATTACTTTAGATGAGATTATGCTATGTTAGTTATAGAGGCAATGTAGAGTGAGATACATGTTGCCAGTGTAACTGATAGGATTTGGTAAATGACTATATATGAGAGGTGGGAAAGAGGAAAGAGTTCCTCTTAATCTTTGGACAATCCCACCGTTCTGAAGATTAGGTATGTGGTATTAGTAGATTTGGGGGAAGCTAGGTGGTACAACAGATAGAGTGTCAGGCCTGGACCCAAGAAGACCTGAGTTCAAATCTGGTCTCAGACACTTACTAACTAGCTGTGTGACTCTGGGCAAATCACTTAACCCTGTTTGCCTCATCTGTAAGATGAGCTGAAGAAGGAAATGGCAAATCACTCCAGTATCTTTACCAAGAAAACCCCAAATAGGGTCACAGAGAGTTGGACACAACTGAAAACAACTGAATTAGCAGATTTAAGAAGAAGGTAATGTTTAGTTTCATATATTTTGGTTTGCTGTGCCAATTGAATATAACAGGTGAAAATGTTCTGAAAGCAGCCAGAGTTATGGATTTGTAAGTTATCTATAAATGTTGAGGCTTTAAAAGCTTTGGTAACGTAGTAGTTGAAGCTTTGGAAATGAATGAGATAAAGTGGAGAGAGAGAGAAAAAAAGTGGAGCATGAACAACATCCACATTGAAAGACTGAGATAAGTATAAGCAGCCAGCAAAGGAAACAGAAGTAGGAGAACCAACAGTATAGTTTCTCATGTGAAGAAGATGAGATAGCACGCAATGAGCACCTTTATTTAAAGTGCAGCAGAAAGGTCAAGGAGAATAAGGAATGCAAACACACCACTGGTCTTTGGCTACTTTGAGAAAACAGTTTTAACAGAATAGTTAAGGGCAAGAATCAGACAGCAAAGAGTTGAAGAAACAATGGGAAGTGAGGAAACAGAGGCCCAGGTATAGACAACTTTTAAAAGAAATAAGCAGTGAAAGGGTGGAGAGATATGGGATAGTGGTTATTTGAGTTGGAAGGGTCAATGGATAATTTTTTTAGGTTTGGGAAAACCAGAGCATTTTTATGGGCATACGGGAAGAGGTCAAAAAAGAGAGATGCTGAAGAAGAGCGGGGATACTTTTTCTTGTGTGATAGAGGGAAGGAGGAGGAGGAAGAGCGGTGATGATGCTGAGAGATTTTGAGGGATGGAGAGGATGGATTGACCTCACATCATCTGGTTTCAATTTTCTCACTGAAATAGGCAGCTAAGTGATCCACAAGTGAAAGGTAGGAGTAAGATTAAGGGAAAGAGGAAGGAAGAGGTTGACACAAATATAGAACTTTACATTATACCTATTAAACTTCATCTTATATGATTTGGTAAATCATTGTAGCCTCTCAAGACCTTTTTGAATACTGATTCTATCACCCAACATGTCCACTATCCCTTTATCTTATCTTCAAATTTGAGAAGCATTTCATCTATCTCTTCTTCTGAGTCACTAATAAAAATGTTAAAGAATATAGGACTGAGAACAGATCCTTGAGATACTCTATCAGAGACCTTCCTCCAGTTTCACATTTACCCCTTAATGACCACACTTTGGATGCGGCCAGTCAACCAGTTTTAAATTCAACTAACTATTCTAATGCTAAACTACATCTCTCTATCTTGTCTACAAGGTGAGCATTAGAGGCTCTGTCCATAAAAGTGGAAGAATGGCTTTCAACTATGCCAGTTGGAATAGGCCACTTATGTATGCTGTTTTCTCCAATAGTATTTTAAAGTATTCTAGCTATATTTTAATTTTTCTGTGCCTTGATTTTCTCTATGACATAAAGATAATGTATATCCAGGATGGATGGTTAAACACAAAGGACTAACTGAATTAGTAGATATATACATACTAACAACAGAGTTTCGGTTAGGAATTCAATAAGAAAGGTCATAGAGAAGTATGTCTCTTCCACACAAGCCTCAGTAAAAATCTGAAAAGGACCCCGGAAACACCGAAGACCCAGAAAGAAAACTAAAAAGTGGCAGTAAGTTCCTCACCCAGGCCATATGTGTACAAAAAGATGACCAGAAGCCAGGTCAAAGGATTTTACCAGATTTGTTGTTTAGTCATTTTCAGTTGTGTCCAATTCTTCCTGACTGCTTTTGGGATTTTCTTGGCAAAGATACTGGAATGGTTTGCCATTTCCTTCTCCAGTTCATTTTATAGATAAGGAAACTGAGTTATAGATAAGCAAACAGGGTTAAGTGACTTGCCCAGGGTTTTAGTGTCTGAGGTAGGATTTGAACTCAGGACCTTCTAATACCAGGCCTAGAGCTCTAGCCATTGTGCAACCTAGCTGCCTCAGAAAGAATTTTACCAGGAAGACTAGCCTAAAGCTCAGTGAGATGAGGAAAGGAACCAAGTTAAGCCAAGGAATATAGCATGAGCTCCCACAAATAGATGTGAAGCCAGCACTCTAAATAAGACGATCATAAGCCAGTATGCTGGTAATTACAGATCTGAAGACAGATCTTGACCTTCTCGTATCAAAGCAGAAGCAGAATTAGAACTAGCCTCTATATATCTCTGTACAAAGAGACAAGACCCTGCCATGTGTCTACAGAGAAATGGAAGTCACAGCAGGCAGGAAGGCCAACTTAGCACCTGAGTACTATCTCCAGGGTACATGTGTAGGAGACTTGAGACTAACATGATCTCCAATATACCACAGGGCCTATCACAGCCAAAACAAGGGTTCACAGAACCCACTCACAATTAGGGATTATGCAAAGAGAGGAAGACAAAACTCAATACAGGCCATAAGAACACTGAAATGGAAGCTAGGGCTTAAGGTAGAGGGTAGGCCTAATCTCAGCCACTCCATTTGGATGGGCAACAAGCAGCAGGGACTTCCAAGCATTTCTAATGAAAAGACCAGAGTTTCACAGGAATTTTGAAGTTCAAACAACACAAAGGTTAAGAAAAGCATAAAGGTGGGGTGGCTAGGTGATGCAGTGAATAGAGCACCAACCCTGGAATCAGGAGGACCTGAGTTCAAATCTGACCTCAGACAATTAACACTTACTAGCTGTGTGACCTTGGGCAAGTCACTTAATGACAATTGCCCTACCTTGCTCCCTCCAAAAAGCAAAAAGAAAAATTTTTTAAAAAGCATAAAGGTAAACATGAGTGAACAATCATGAGACAAAAAAAGGATAAACTGCTGACATTTAAAGATGAGGAAATGATACATGTGTCCCCTCTGAACCTTATCATCTTCAGGGGTCACAAAGAGAGATTAATCAGAGAGAGGGGGCCTGGGAGTGGTTCTGTTATGATGATGATCTTAAAAGAAGAATGAAAAGAGAAAGAGTAGAAGAGGAATACATTGGGAGAAAGCTGGGAAAGGAAGATTAAATAAAATTATCTCACATAGTCAAGGTATGGAAGTAGACTTCTATACAAACAACAAGGATGGGGGCTAGGGGGAGCACCACATACCTGAATCTCTCTCTCATATGAACTTGTCAAAGGAGGGAAGAATATATATACACACTTAAGTACAGAAATAAATTTCAATGAACAAGAAAATAGGAGGGAAAAGAGGGAATTAGAGGGAGGGTAAATTAAGAGAGGGATTAGTCTTAAGTAAAATAAACTCTAAAGGTATACAAAAATATTTATTGCTCTTTTTGAAATTGCAAAGAATGGGCATCTGAAGGAGTGCCCATAAATTGAGAAATGATTCAATAGTTTTAGTAAATAACTGTGATGGAATACTATCATGATATGAGAAATGACGAAGGAAATTGTTTCAGAGAAATCTGAGAAAAGTATAGGGATTAATGCAAAGTGAAGTGAACAGATCCAAGAGAACCATTTTATAGAATGATAATATGTGGTTTTTCAAAAATCCTACTTTGAAAGAATTAGAAACTCTGATAAGTATAATGGGTCAACCACGATTCCAGAGGGCAAATAATGAAACACACTACCCATGTCCTGACAGAGAGGTAAAGGACTCAGAATACAGAATGAGATTTTCTATTTTTTTACATGGCCAATGCAGAAATGTGTTTTGTTTGACCAGACATATTTGTAACAGGGATTTTGTTTTTCTTTCATTCTCAATTAGGGGGAGAGGGAGAGGAAAGAAGACAGTATAGGGTAAGAGGAAGAAAAGGTAGATTTTTGATGATTAAAAAATGTATATGTATACATGTGCATACACATATACATATAAAAAACCCAAACTCTGAAGCTCAACCTCAAACCCATCAAAATAGCCAAGATGTACTGCCCACCCCAAAAAATAATGACAGTTACTGGAGAAAGCTATGGGAGGACAGGCACACTAATACACTGTAAATTTGTCTAGCCATTCTGGAAAGCAATTTGGAACTATTTCCAAAATACAGTCAACTGGGCATGCCTTTCTACCCAATGATACCACAAGTAGCCTTACACAACAAAGACCTCAAAGAAAACGGTCAAGGACTCATAGGTTCAAAAATATTCTCATAGTAGCACTTTTGTTGTAGCAAAGAAATAGAAACAAAGTGGATGTCTATCAGTTGGGGAAGGAATGGTTAAACAAATCATGATATGTGAATATTGTGCTCTAATTAAAAAGGAAAGGGGCAGATTCAGACAGACCTTGGAGGATTTGTGTAAACTGATAAAAGATGAATTAATACAAGTAGGACCAATAGAATAATTCACACAAAGACTACAGCACTGTAAAACTAAATAAATAAATGTGAATAACTTAAGAACTATGATAAAAGTCATGACCAATTATACCTCCAGAAGACTGATGATGAATCATGCTTCTGCCTCTCGAAATGAATGAAAAATGCATTTTCAGGCACAGCAAATGTGTAGATTTGTTTTGTGTAAATATACTTATTTGCAACAAGGGAGGGATTTAATTTTTCTTCTTTTAGGAGGGGGAAGAGTGAAAGTGGGGGAGGTAGTGATAGAAATACTTAAAAACAAATGAAGAAAAAAGAAAATAATGCCAATGAATTGTTTAAAAAAAATAAACAGGAAATCAGAAGGAAGTTTAGAAGGGGATATACAGAAAGGAAGAGTGGTACTGAAAAGAACATGTTAAAGTTAAATTATATGTTTTTAAAAAACAACCTATACTGGATGTTATAGGAGAGGGACCCAACTGTGTATATAAATAATTCAGTTTTATATATTAGAAGGGGACAGCAAAAGAACAAATGGAGAAGGGAAAACAGTCTTTCCTGAAACCGACGCCCAGGGTAACATCTGGGGCATTGTAAATTTGCCTCTAGTGAAAGAAAGGCAAATCCCACTGATAGGTGTTCTTTGAGGACTGGCTAAAGTCCTGGAAAATAGACTGACTATATGTTTAATCCTATCCTCACCTATTAGTGGTGATGGGAAGTAGACCAATATAACTCATTTCCCCCTGCTAAATTAGTGTTTCAGTCAGGCTGAGATGTCGGACTCGATGGATTTTCTGGTTAACAATGGGATTCCTGGCACGCCCCTCATTGTCTATCCTTTGCTGCCATCTGCTGGTTGCTCTTTGAAGTGTGACTACTTAAGGCAAAATAAGGTCTTCAGCAATCCCACTATGAACAAATGTGGATTTTCATTGATATAGTTTAGCTACTTTCCTTTTATTTACTTTTTTTGGTCTGAAAACACAAATCATCTTTCTTTTAAAACTAACAGTTTACTCTTGGAAAACTAAAGAAAGATGCTCTAATGTAAGGGGGCTTGGAAGGATATACATAATTCTGCACAGTGCATTCATTGGTCTGTGGTGCCTCCTTTACACTCACCGGTATGAGATTCCCTGGGAGTATTTCTTCCCTGAAGGCCTCTGTTCCCCTGCTGGAAAAATCACAAACATCAGCTGAGCAAATATATTGTACTAGTTCTTGGGTTTTCATGTCTCCCACTTTTTTTTTTTTAATAAACCACTTCTCTTCCAGGGGGACTATCTCTAGACCAAGGAACCCCAAGCCCTACTGTTCCTAAGGAAATAAAAATGGGCACCATTGATCCAGATCTTGAATTAAACACTCTTACCTCCTTTTCTCCCATTTATCATAGGACTTTAGAACTGGGAGGATATTTTAGAGACAATCTAGTCCAATACTTTCATTTTACAGGTGAGTAAACCCAAAGAGGGGAAGTCACTTGCCCGTGGTTACATGGGCAGTGGTAGAGCCATTCTTCTGACTTCAAATCTAGTAGTCTTTGCCTACTACTCAATACACCCCAAATCTTGCACCTCAATCAGCCTCTAACACCAGATCTTCACTACTAAAGGAAAACAAGGTTGAAGATATAATGTCAAGAATGTATACCTAAATTTAAATAAGGCTGTGCTACTTAATATATTCTCAATCTTCTGTTTTTCTTTCAGTGATAGAATATCTATTTAAGAAGAGGAGATGAAGATTACTCACCTGACCAAAGCTACCAAAGCCAGACACTCTGTATGGAATGGATTCCAAGGAAGAAGATCGACTAAAAGAGGCAATATTAAACCTTTTTGTAGCTGTGAAATACACACACCCCTTACCTTTTTAATTTTATCCCACAGCATACTTTTGTGATCCTTTTACCTTCCCCTCACCCATTAGTTATTAGTATTAATCTAAGCCCAGTTGCCCTTCAACTCACCTGACCACCTGGTTGCTGTGCTGGGAACTGGGTCGTGGAGTAACTGGGAAAAAAAAATTGTGGAGAGGTTGCAATCATGACTGCTCCCTGTCCTGTGCTTTCCTGTCTGATTTGTATATTTTACTATATATGAAATAGTCCTAGCTATGAGCCTAATGTGAGATGTATTTACCAATGCCTTTTTTTCTTTCTCACCTACATATAAAATGTGTAAATCCTAAGCATGGCTTTTCAGATGAAACTGTCTTTCTTTTGGAGAAACCTAACTTCACTTAGAATGCTGTTCAATTTCAAAATGGACTTTGAAAATATGTTTATTCACCTCACCTCCTTGGGGAAGTATCAATCTGCTATCTACCTGATTGTGATGGGGAAGTGATGCCTACTGGCCGGGGTGTAGTAGACCTGCAGAAAAGAAAAAAAAAAGAGAGAGAGAGCAAGGAATTGCTATTTCTCTACACAAAAGTAAGTGATACAGAGGACTAGAGAGAGCAGAACAGATAAAGAACAGTGGCTTTCCTGGCTACAAATTTTTCAGTAGAGATATTCTCATTTAACTGTCTAAGGTGTCAAAAGATGCAGGGCAAATTCCTTTTCTTCGGGTGAGATCCCCTTTGTTTCCAATTGCCTAGGTAAGCTGTAACAATTTCCCCAGTATTTATATGGAAGAAAATCCAAGCAAGTCACAGAGTTTTTAGATGTTTCATCCCAGGTTTCTTACTCTTCCCTTCCCACATTTGTCTCCAAAGACCCCTTCCCAGAGGACTAAAACAGAAAATCATCACCTACCCATTATTTGCTTTTCTTAATGTGTACATGGGTTATTAGAAGGCAATAAAGAACATAAATCTCAAAGGAAAGCAGGCATGGGTCTGTGGAACTAACCTGCTTCCTTGGCATCGGCTAGGAGACTCCTGAAAGGAAGAATTTAGAGATGAGGAAGGTTTGATTTATTTATTTAGTTAGTGTTTATTGATATCTTTTGTTTTTATATCTCCTTTATTTCTCTTTATAACAAACAATAAAAAGCAAAAAATTCAGAAAAACTAACCAATGATATTGGAAAAAGTCTGATATAATATGCATTGTTCCATACCCACAAAGGAGAAAGACAAGATGTCACCTCATGTGTCTTCTTTGGGACCAAACTTGGTCATTATAATTTCACATCATTTGATTTTGATTGTTTTGATTCTGTTGTCCTTTCTATTTTATTGTTGGTGTCACTCACATGCAGGTTTCAATGTCATAGTCTTTTTCATTGGGCTTATAATCATTTATCTTCCATATGAAGCCAACATTGCCCTCTCAAGTTTGGTATACTAGCAAAGATAATCTGTGTACAAATGATATTCCACTTTATGATTATTTAGGTATTAGTATACCGGGAGAGGCAATGTGGTTTAATGAATAGAGGGTTGGTCTTAGAGTTGAAAAGACCTGGATTTAAGTCTTAACCTCTGACACATATTGGCTGTGTGATTGTGAACAAATCACTTAACCTCCCCTTGCCTCATTTAACTTTACAAAGTAAAATGGAAGGTTTTATTTAGACCAGGAGTCCTCAGCCAATAGATTAGGATCTACCAGAAGGTCTCTTTAAATAGTTTTGAAGTGCCCATCAGAAATTATACACCAAAGCCCTCTAAACCTGCCAGAAGGAGCCCCTACCAGGGTCCCTGGAAATCACCTAATAGGCCACAATAGTGAAGGAACTTTTCACCTGTAAACCTGCCCCAGATACAGGTTTGTTTTTGTTTTAAGGCTTCACTAGAAACAGCATCAACGGTGGCTTCACTAGAAACAGCACTACACCCCCTTGGAACCACATTTTGTTGATTAGCAACACCTAGCTCTATAAAAGTATACCTTTCAGAAGACTCATTGCTGTCTTCTTTAACAAGGAGGCAGTCGCCGGCTAAATAAACACTCCTATTAAATTTCATTTGGCATTGCTGTCCTATTTTCTCAGTTGTCCACTTCAGTTTGTGTGTGTGTGATATAAACCTGGATTTTCTGCTATATTATTCTCCCTCTCCCTTCCTGAGAGCCATCCCTTTAAACAAAGAATTTTTTTAAGAAGAAGAAAAGAAAACTGTAGAAAGTCAATCAAAACATTTAAAATAACTAATGTTGTATGCAATGTTCCACACCTGAGAACTATGGTTCCCTCTCCCCACAAAAACCTTTGCAAAGAAGCAGAGTGAAGTACCACTTTCTCTTTAATATTGCAACATTCACTTTTTTACTGTTTTGTGGTCATTCTATTTAACTTTGTTGTAGTCACGTATATTGTCTTCCTGGTTCTGCTTCACTTCATGTCAGTTCATATAAGTCTTTCTATTCTCTGTATTCCTCACAGTCATTGTTTCATATAGCACAGTAACATTTCATTGCATGCATGTACTTTTTGTTCAACCATTCTCCAACCAATGGGTATCTACTTTTCATCCAGTTCATTATTACCACACAAAGTTCTGCTACAAATATTTTGCTATATATGAAGCCTTCTTTTTTTGTTAATAACTTCCTTGGGATATATGCCTAGCAGCAGAATCTCTGGGTCATTTTAGCTATTTTACTTGTATAACTCCAAATCTATCAGAATATCTTAAAGTAGTAAGAACCTGGTAAGAATGCCAAGCCAATTGCCAAATGACAGTTCCTTCTTATTGATTTGCCAAAACTCCCAAGAAAAGTACCCTCTTTTCCATCCCTCTTAGGAATTTAGCCTTCAGCATTTATTTCAATTCTCCACCCTCTTCTATCTACCTTTTCTTGGGACTCTGTCAGCACTCCTTCTCTGTTCAGGGACTTGACTGCTGGGATCCGTCCCTACCTCTCCCCAGTGATCTATAGGCCTCAGATAAATGAAAAATACTTCCTCCCAACAAAAATGGTGCAGACCCCTGCTAAAAACTGACACAAGTTTAAAAATGGAGAAGGGTCCCTTTGGAGACAGTTGAGATAAAGGAAGATGGCAGAGGTACACATAGTACTCAATGTAATGTTAAGAATGCTGAAGGAGAGAAAGATTAAATAGACTGTGGTGTTATGGGAAAAGTGCTAGGTTGGGAATTAGGAGGCCCAAGATCCAGTTCCAGATCTTCCACTAACAAGTTGTATGATTTTGATTTAAAAGAAAAAAGTCTGGGTTTCTTCATCTGTAAAGTAAAGACATTGGAAGGGATTCTCTCTTATAGTCCCTTTCAATGCTAAAATTATTCTATTCTAGTGAGAAAAAAATTATCAGATAAAACTACAAGGACATACCCAAGAAGAAAAGAAAACTCTAAGGAAGAGAAAGAGAGAAAAGGGTCCTGACATTTCTTTTAGGTTGCTTAAGTGAAATCCTATAACTACATAAAGAATCCAACAGATGGACAGGAAAAACTGAGAGAAAAGGTGGTTGTCAAGTTGGTGGGTTTCACTCACCTTCAGAATGGCCAGGAACTTCTTCAGCTCCCCATTTTCCTTCCTTAGGACTACTAGCTCCCTAAGATGGTAATATTCAGCTTTAAAGGACAATGAAATTGAAGTCTGAATATGTATATCCCTTTGATTAAGATCTCCCTTGACCAACCTACCAAGCAGAGTAGAGGGGTGAAAAGTTATGATGATGATTATTAATATTTAACAGTATGTATTGAAAGTCCCTTAGGTATACTGTACCATAGTATATGCTGCTCAGGTGATCTTCCTTTAGTTCCATGAGTTATCAGTTAGACAATCACAGCAGGATCAGGGAAACAAAATAGACAACTACTTACCTGTTGTGCTCTTTAACTATGTTTTATTGTTGCTTCTTTTTCAAAAGAAAATGTATTACTGTCATGTTCCAAGGCAACTACCACTCCCCACCCCAGCATCCTCCCTCACAGACAAAAATAACAATTAAATAAACTATAGTGACACATTGGTGATGTCTAATAGCATATGCCTCACTGTGCACCTGCAGTCAAACTTCTACAAGGGCAAGGAAGCATATTTGTTCACTAGTCCTCTGATGTCAACACTGAAAATTGTATTGATATGATTTCTGATAGCTTTTATTGTCATTTTTCTTTACATTACTGTGGTCATTGTGTATATTATTCTTTTGGTTCTGTTTTACTCTGTATCAGTTCATGCATATTTTCCCATTCGTTTGAATTCTTTATTCATCATTTCTTATGATGCAATAATATTCATATACAACAGGTTTTTCATCCATTCCCCAGCTGATGGGTACCTACCTCATAGGATCATGGAATCACTGCTTGGAAGGGACTTCAGAAATCATTTAGTCCATCTCACTCATTTTACAGAAGAGGTCACTGAGGCCCAGAGAAGCTATGTGATATGTCCTTAGTAACATAAGTAATAAGTGGCAGAGGTCAAAGGCAGAGGGAAAGCCAGTCAATAAATATTTATTAAGCATCTACTATCTGAGCCCAGGTCCTCTGACTCAGAGTCAGTGCCTTCTCCATTATACCATCCTGCCTCATTAAAGTGTTTCTATGGGTTTTTTTGCTACCATGAAAGTGTTGCTATAAATAATTTGATGTATATGGGACCTTTCCCATATACACCACTACCCAATGCCCATAACTTCCACCCTATCTCAGTCATATACAAAGATGGTCATACCCTTAATTTTTCCATCATCTACAAATGCACCACCTTCATATTCAAAAATTCCAAAATTCCTTTACCTGACTCATAATCTACCAATTTTTCACCTCTCCCTATGCTTTTCCTTACCAACACTACTCTTTTCCATACCATGACCTTCCTTGACCCCTCTGTTCTCTCCCAGGTCACTTCCCCTGCCCTAGTCACACTCTTCTATTTTCCCCATCTTGACCCCTTAGAGAATCAGATCAACTCTATGCTGTCCTCTTCTCTGGAGTCCCTGGCCCCCATATCATAACTTCAATAGTATCCTGCCAAGTCTCAGCTTTGGGTGACTCCCACCTTCACTCCTAATACATGCGCTATTGAATTCAGGTAGAGAAATTATACAACTGTTGACTGGATCCACTATCAATTTATGCTATACAACCTTACCTGGGCTCTCACAGCAACTGTGCAAATCCTTCTACACCTCCCTTTTCAACTCACTATCCCACTCTCCACAGAGGCTCTTCCAAAACTTTTCATCCCTCCTTAAATCTCCCATGGTTCCCCTTCCCTCCACCTTTTCAGCTGAGAACTTTGTCTCATATTCTACAGAAAAAGTTTAAACTGAGGCCATTAGCTGAGAGCTCCCTCTTCTCTCCTCTTCCTCATATCATTCAGATGCCTTCTGCTACTATTTCCTACTTCACTCTTCTCTCCTAACCAAGACTCAAGGCTCCACCTGCAAAAGCCACACCATTCTATCCCATCTTCTCCAACAAACTGCTCCCTCTGCCACCCTCATTCTACCACTTATCTTCAATCTTTCCCAGTCTATTGGCTCCTTCCCTACTGTCTACAAAGATGCCCATGTCTCTTCTGTTTTCAAAAAACCCTCACTTGATCCTTCTATTTCCTCTATCATTCTATATCTCTCCTGCCCTTTGTGTGGCCAACTTACTGAAAAGGCCATCTGAAATAGGTGCCTCCATTTTCTCTCCTCTCACTGTCTTCTTAACCCCCTACAATATGGCTTCTGACCTTAAAATTACACTAAAACTGCTCTTCCCAAAGTTACCAAAGATCTCATTGCCAAATCCAATGGCCTTTTCTCACTCCTCATTTTTTTCTCTGTAGCCTCAGATACTGTTGATCACTTCTCCTTGATACTCATTTCTTTCTGGATTTTTAGGACACCATTCTCCCCTGGTTCTCCTATCTATCAGACTAATCCTTTTCAGTGTCCTTTTCTGGATTCTCATCCAGGTCAGATTCTCTAACCATTAGTATCCCACAGGGTTCTGTCTTGAGCCCTTTTCTCTTCTCCTACTATATTACTTCCCTTGCTAATGTCACCAGCTCCCATGAATTTAATTACCATCTTTCTACTGATAATTCTCAAATCTACCTATCCTGTCCTAACTCTCTGCTGGCCTCCAATCTCCTATCTCCAACTGCCTTTCAGGTATCTAGAACTGAATTCTAGTAAATATCTTTTTTTTTTTCTTTTTGGAGGGGGGAAGGCAGGGCAGTTGGGTTTAAGTGACTTGCCCAAGGTCACACGGCTAGTAAGTGTTAAGTGTCTGAGGCTGGATTTAAACTCAGGTCCTCCTAACTCCAGGGCCAGTGCTCTATTCACTGCGCCACCTAGCCGCCCTTCTAGTAAATATCTTAAGCTCAACATATCTAAAACTGAACCCCTTATCTTCTCCTTTAAATCCTCCCCTATAACTGTTAAGGCACCATCATCCTCCCAGTCCTTCAGGCTTGTAACCCAGGTGTCATCCTAGACTCCTCACTATCTCTTATGCCCCTCCTCCATATCCAATCTATTGACAAGAAATGTCAATTTCATCTCTATAACATCTCTCAAGTATGCCCTCTGCCAACCACCCTAGTGCAAGCCCTCATGAACTCACATTTGGACCATTGCAATAGCCTGCCAGTAGGTATGTTCACCTCAAGTCTCTCCCTGCTTTAATCTATCCTTCATTAAGTTGTCAAAATTATTTTCCTAGAGCACAGGTCTGAACATATTACCCCCCTACTCAATAAACTCCCATGGCTTTCTATCACCTCCAGGATCAAATATAAAACCCTCTGTTTGGTACTGAAAGCCCTTTATAACATAGCCTCTGTCCCCTACATTTCCAGTCTCTTATACCTTACTCCCTGCCATATATTCTTCAATCCAGTGACACTGGTCCCCTTATGCTTCCATAAATAAGACAGTACATCTCTCAGATGCAGGCATTTTCACTGTCCCCCATACCTAGAATGCTTTCCTTCCTTATCTTCCCCAACTGGCCCCCCTACTTTCCTTTAAGTTCCATCTTCTACAAGAAGCCTTTCCCAATCTCTCAATTCCAGTGCTTTCCTTCCTTTAATTTTCTTTTGTTTCTGTATATAGCTTGCTTGTATTTTTGCTGTATATTGCTTGTTTGCTTCTTGTCTCCCCCTTTAGATTGTGGGTTATTTAAGGGCAAGGACTGGCTTTGCTTTTGTTTGTTCCCCTAGTTCTTGACACACTGTCTAGCAAAGAGTAGATACTTAATAAATGTTTATTTATTGGCTTTTCTTTTGCCTTTAAGCTCTGCCATGTAATACTTATGTGACCTTGGGCAAGTCACTTCCTTGAGCCTTTGTTTCCTTATTTGAAAAATGAAGGAGTTAGACTCCACTGGTCTCTGATATTCATTCCAGCTCTGTATCTATTATCCCATCACCTCCTTGGGGTATATGCCCAGAAGTGTTATCTCTAGGTCAAAGGGCATAAATAGAATCGTTGCTTTTTTTTTAACATTGTTCCAAGATGTCTTCCAGAATGGTTGGACAAATTCACAACTCCTTCAACACTAATTAGTGTGCGTGTTTTTTCACAACACTTCCAACATTGATTATTTCAGTATTTTACTATCAATTTGTTTAGTGTGAGGTAAAACCTCAGAGCTGCTTTAATTTATATTTCTCTTATTTTAGTGATGGAGAGTATTTTAAAAATATGGTTGTTGATCATTCGTATTTCTTCTGAAAACTATTCATATCCTTTGACCACTTCTCTCTTGGGTTGGAATGACTCTTGGTCTTTATACAGGTATGTTAGCATCCATTACCTATGTATGTTGGAAATCAGATCTTTATCAGAGATTTGATCCAAAGTTTTTTTTTCCCTAATCAATAGTTTCTCTTGGTATTCTAATTTCATTTATTTTGTTTGCAAAACTACTTTGTATCACTATGAGTTTTCCCCAAAACCATGTATCTAAGAGTTGCCATCTTCCTTACTCCTATATTTTTTATGTGATCATTTTGTGTTGTTTAGAGTCACATCTATTTGCAGCTTATTTTGGTATACACTGCAAGATACTGATTTAAACTCAATTCCTGACAAATTCTTTCTTGTTACTAAGAGTTCTTGACAAATAGCAAGTCCTTCCTCCAGTAGTTTCTGATCTTGGATTTGTCAAGCTTTGGGTTAGGGTTGCCAATTACTTCTATGCCCTGCTTATCTAGTACATGTTATAATTTCATGGGCCTTCCCCCCCTCCCCAGCCTCCTACCCACCCAGATGTTATAGTATTCCCTTACCCATTAATGCCTAAAATTGTATCATTAGATTCATTCTTTTAGCTTAAAGCTTTAGTCTCTATTAAAATGTAAAAATGCCTGGGAAAAGAGACTGAGTATTAGCAGCTATTTATAAGTGTAAACGAGTTCATATACTTTTAGGGGGTATAGGTTTTGGTGAGGTAAAGTGAGGGGAGCTAAAGTAAAGGAAACACTGATGAGGAAAAATACAGAAAGTGTAAGATGGAAACAATAAAGACTTTACAACTATCCTGAGTGCCAACCTTGGTAATGAGAATAATTGCTCTAAAAGGAAAATGACTAAAGTAAACCTGGGAGGCTTTGGAGGTTAGGGGGTATAGGAAGGGTCACTTACTTGTCCTGACTGGCCACTGTTCGTTGGGCCTCTTGCATGGCAGCTTCTGACTTGGAAAGCCTGTATTTATAAAAGGTGATAAGCAGATCTGTCTGTTTCTTCTGGAAACTCCACACCTGCTAAAAGTAAAAGAGCCTAATCAGGTTCCAATATAGAACATTTTCTTAGCTCGAAAACTCATACTCAATATCTGATCATTCAGAGCCCCACAAACTAGAATAATTCAAGAAAGCTACAAAGGTGAGGATTGGGGATAAAATATGACACCATTCACTTTCAGGATGTTGAGCTCAAATATTGATGCGACTGAATAGCCTGGTAAAAATCTAATCTTATGACCTAAGCAGGCTATCTGTGGCAATAGTGTTCTAATAACCCTAACACTACTGTGGGAATACATAAGAAACCACAAAATTGTCTTCTCATTTTTCTTGGTACTCACATTTTTTTTTTCTTATTTTGCTTTCTGGAGGGCAATCGGAGTTAAGCGACTTGCCCAAGGTCGCACAGCTTAGTAAATGTTAAGTGTCTGAGGCAGGACTTGAACTCCTCCTGACTCCAGGGCTGGTGCTCTATTCACTGGACCACCTAGCCACCCCTGGTCCTGTAGCAGCAAGCACCCCAAGCGTCCTCAGGGTTTGCTGCCCATACAGGTTCTTGGATCTGCTTTGTTAAAGGAAAGCAACTCAAAATGGGTTAACAAGCTTACTTTAATCAGTCAAACATATATCGTTTACCTTGTTCAGGGGAAAAAGGTCAGCACCCCAAACTTCAAAATATACAGACAGAATTATCAAGACATTAACAGATCAAGTAGACAGCTTTCCAAACTGTCCAACCATTACATCCATACCCAGTCAACATCTGGGTTTCCACATCTGGGTTTTTCAAAGCCGGGGGACTCTCAACAACAGCTTCCCAGAATTCAGATCAAATCACAGAACACTTCTCAAAGTGAGTCCCAAAACAAAGCTACACATCAGGGCTTATATAGCCTTCTCCTGGCTCAGAGAATGTAACAACCTTATTGACTCACTGGCCAATCAAGAAGTATCTACTGAAAAATAAGCCTCCCTCCCCAGGCTTCAGATGCATTTTAGCCTAGGGGCAGGGAAGATCTTCCAAATTTGCATTCCCATTACAGTCCTCACATCTTAAATCTCTTCCTAGTCCAATTCATCCTCCACTCAAGTATCAAGTTGCTTTTTCCTAAAGAACAAATCTTACTATAATATCCCTTGCCATTCAATAAATTCCAAGGGTTCCCTATTACCTCCAGGTAATATAAAATATATTTCTATAAAATCCTTTGTTTGGTCTTTTAGCTCTTCATAACCTGGCCTATTCTTACCTGTCAGGTTTTCTAACACCTTCCTCCACTCCACGTACTCATGAAACTGGCTTCCTTGCTTTTCCTTATGCAAGATACCTCATCTCCCTATTTAAAGTGCTTTCACTAGCTGCCCCCATGCCTGGGACTCTTTCACTGCTTATCTCTACCTCTTGGCTTCCCTGGTTTCCTTCCAGTCTCAGCCAAAGTACTTCCTTTGGCAAGAAGCCTTTCCCAATTCTCCTTAATTTTAGTGCCTTCCCTTTCAGATGATCTCCAATTTATTCCATATAGAGAGATATAAAGATAAAGAGCCATGCTGATGCTTCAATCATAGGACTACTGAGTTGGATTATGTTAATAATTTAGAATTTTTATTTTCATAAATGAAAGGCTCAGGTTGAGCCCTCAGAAGTATTTGTCTCATCTGCTTCAGGCTATGGCCCCTTTCTCTAATGCCTTTCCTTACCTTCTTAACACTTTCTATTGAATTTAAATTTTTTTTCCAATTCATTTTCAAGACCTTCCATCACCATACCACTTAGGACTACAAGGAATTTTAGCTATTATTTAGTCTAGCTATATTACCCTCAGGCAAAAATATGCTTATCCTATCCCAGGGTGAATACAATGCAATTGTATCTTGTTTTAAAGGACAGCCAGAGAAAAGAATTCCCAAACTGCTCAGTAATGCATTCCAGTATTTAACAATATTTACTCTAGTTAGGTTCTTTCTTATATATAACCTGTTTGTCATTCTCTCTGGAGAACCCTGTTCCTACCAAAGGTCACTAATCCCTGTGAGAAAAAAAAAATCACACAATGGTCATATACTTAGTTTGTTTTGGGGTTGTAGAAATAAAGACCACATTATTTGCTTTTTAAGTTAAGGAGGAAGAACTAAAACCTGTCACTAAGTAAAATAATAATAATACACCCTTGTTCTCTTTTGAGGTCAGTTAGTTAATGGGGATTAGGAGATAAAGGAAAAAAGCATGAAGAGAGAAGGTGAGAAGGAGAGGAAGAAATTGGAGATACAGAGAAAAAGAGCCTTAAAGAAATTGAATTTTATAGAGTTCAAACATAGGATCTGAATCATATAATCTACTCTTTCCTCAAGCCCCAAATTCCATCCTTATCCCCTCTGCCAACAGATGACCTCATCTTCTATTTTACTGAGAAAATGAAGGCAAAGTCTTCACTTGTGAGCACTATCTCCCCGACTCCATAGCTTAGAACCCTTTCTATATCTTCACCCATCCTATCCTCCTTTGTTCTGATCTAAGATGATGAGATAGCCATATTCCTTTCCAAGGTAACTACTTTTGTTATTGATCCTGCATTCTTCTGTTTTCCTGCCCCACCCTCAAATTTGTCCCATGAATGAGTCCTTTCATCTTCAACCTTTCTTTCTTCCTATGCCTATAAATATGCTCAGATATCCTTTTTTTTTTTAAATCCTTCCCTTGATTTTGTCATATCCACAATCTATCATCTTATAGCTCTTCCCCCCCTCCCTCCTCCGGGCCCAAACTCCTAGAGAGAAATCTCTACTTCCTACCTCCATGTTTTCCTCATTCCCTCATTCTTCAGTTCATTGCAGTCTGAGTTATAACCCTGCTACTCTACTAAAATAGCTTTACTAAAGGTTTCAAATTATTCTTATTAATAGCCAGATCCAAAGACCTTTTTTTTAGTTTGTTGAATTAATTACTTTAAACAATGTAAAAAGGCAAGTTTCAAAGGAGAAAATTTTCTTTGTTCTTTAAATATTAAAATATTTGTGTTATTTAATAAAATCAGAAGAAAAAAGAAAAAATAAGCCAGAGGGAAGCAATGTATGGATACCAGTATCCATCCAGTGTTTGAATTTTTCAGGACTCCTTGGCTTAAAAAAAGCCTTCTGAATTTCTTTTCTAAAATTTATTTATTTTTAGTTTTCAACATTCACTTCCATAAGATTTTTAGTTCTAATGTTTCTCTTCCTCTCTCCTCTCCCCTCTCCCCAAGACAGTGTGCAATCCAATATAGGCTATACATATACATTCATGTTAAACATATTTTCACATTAATCATGTTGTAAAGAAGAATTGGGATTTCTCATGGGAAAAACCATGAGAAAGAAGAAACAAAGAGAGAGCAAATAGTATGCTTCCATCTGCAGACTCCATAGTTCTTTTTCTGGATGTGGATAGCATTTTCCATCACAAGTCTTCTGGAGTTGTCTTTGATCCTTGCATTGTTGAGGAGAGCTAAGTCCATCAAGGTTAGTCATTGCACAATGTTGTTGTTACTGTATACAAAATTCTCCTGGATAGGGGCGGCCAGGTGGCTCAGCGAGTAAAAGCACCGGCTCCAGTGTTGGGATGACCTGGATCAAAATCCGGGCTCAGATACTCAGCACCACACCCAGAAATAACTGGCCGTGTAACCTTGAGCAAGTTACTTAACCCCGATTGCTTTAAAAAAAAAAATTCTCCTGGTTCTGCTCACTTTACTCAGCATCAATTCATGTAAGTCTTTCCAGATTTTTCAGAAGTCCACTTATTCATCATTTCTTATAGCACAATAGTATTTCATTACATTTATGTACCACTTGTTCAGCCATTCCCCAAATGATGGGCATCGCCTCAATTTCTAATTCTTAGCCACCACAAAAAGAGCTGCTTATAAATATTTTTGTATATATGGATACTTTTCCCATTTTTCTTTTTCTTTTTTGCCTTTTTGAAGAGCAATTGGGGTTAAGTAACTTGCCCAAGGTTACACAGCTAGTTTTTTTGTGTGGGTGTTAAGTGTCTGAGGCTGGAACCAAACTCGGGTCTTCCTGACTCCAGGACTGGCACTTTACTCACTGCACCACCTAGCCACCCCTATTTTACCATTTTTCTGATCTCTCTGGAATATAGATGTAGAAGTAGTATTGCTGGGTAAAAGGGTATGCACAGTTTTTGTTTTGTTTTTGGAGGGCAATTGGGGTTAAGTGACTTGCCCAAAGTCACACAGCTAGTGAGTGTTAACTGTCTGAGGCCAGATTTGAACTCAGGTCCTCCTGACTCCAGGGCCAGTGCTCTGTTCACTGTGCCACCTAGCCACCCCCAAAACATTGAATCTTTTTTTTTTGCTTTTTGGAGGGCATTTGGGGTTAAATAACTTGCCCAAGGTCACACTGCTAGTTTTGTGTGTGTGTGTGTTAAGTGTCTGAGGCCAGATCCAAACTCAGGGCCTCCTGACTCCAGAGCCGGCGCTCTACTCACTGCGCCACCTAGCCGCACTGGTATGCAGAGTTTTATAGCCCTTTGGGCATAGTTCCAAATTGCTCTCCAGAATGATTGGATCAATTCACAACTCCACCAACAATGCATTAGTGTTCCAATTTTCCTACATCTTCTCCAGCATTTACCATTTTCCTTTTTTTTTTCATGATGGCCAATCTGATAATTATGAAGTGGTACCTCAGAGTTGTTTTGATTTGCATTTCTCTAATCAATAGTGATCTAGAGCATTTTTTCATGTGATTATAAGTAGCTTTAATTTCTTCACCTGAAAACTGCCTGTTCATATCCTTTGACCATTTGTCAATTGTCAAAGACCTTTTCAAGCTCCTCAACCTCTTTGACTTTTCTGTGGTTTTCAGTGTTGTAGACCATCTCTACCTCTTGGATTCTTTCTCTTCCTTTGCCTTCCATGATAATACTCTCTCAATTCTCCTCACACCTGGTTGATTGCTTCTTTTTGGTCTCCTTTGCTTGTTCATCTTCTTCAGACGCAATACATTTTAGTGTCCCCAAGACTCTCTAATGGAATTTCTTCTCCTTCTATGTCTCTTGGTGATTGCATCCATCTCCATGGGTTTAAATTATGAACTTTTACACAGATAACTAACAAACATTTTTATCTAGCCCTAATCTCTCTCCTGAACTCAAATTCCCCATCTTCAAGTACCCATTGAACAACTCAACCTAGATGTCAAACTGATACCTCAAACTCAACATGTTCAAAACTAAACTAACTCATCTCCTGCACCCAAATTTTCCTATCCCTCAAAATGTTCCCATTTCTATTCCTTCTCTTTACTCAGGTTCAAAACTGTGTAATAATCTTTGATTCTTCTCTCTCTTTCATCCTTCATATCAAATTAAATGTCAAATTCTGTCCACTTGGGGTGACTAGGTGGCTAAGTGAACAGAGCACTGGCCCTGGAATCAGGAGGACCTGAATTCAAATATGGCTGCAGACACTTACTAGCCATGTAACCTTGGGCAAGTCACTTAACCCCAATTACCCAGCCTTCCCCCCTCCAAAAAAAAAATTTGTCCACTCTACTATATAGGATTATAAACTTGGAGCTGCAAAGGACCACAGAGATCCCACAGTACAACATTTCACTTTATGGATGAGAAAACTTGAGGCTCACAGAAGTTAAATGACTTGCCCAAATTACACAGAGAATGTTACAGAACCAATGAAACTGACTGCTGCTATACATTCCATAATGGCTGGGCTCTATAGTGCCCCATCTACCTGTTCATAATGTATATGAATATGAGGCATAACAGTAGGTCATAACAGCTATATGTCACTAGGCCATAACAGATATATAAATACTAGCCCTGATTCCAAATCCAGCACTATTTCCATTGAACCAAACTGCCTTCTAAGCTTTTACCGCTTTGTAATAGTAATAGGAATTTGAAGATCTTCCCTTCCCTTTAATAAGCCTAGGGGAATTTGAAAACCTTCCCTGCTTTGAAGAAACACCTGCCCCCTACTAGGCTGAATGTAACCACATGGAGCCAGTGATGGGAGGAGTTTGCTGAAGGGTGGAGCAGAGCCCACAGGAAGCTGTGAGTCAGAGCAGTTAGAGACTGAGGGAAGACAGGACATGCTAGAGGGAGACAGATAGGCTTGTCATTAAATACTAGTTTGTGGTAAGGCTAAAGGATGGTGTGGCTCTCTGTGGTATTATGGCTTATTAACTTCTATATTGCTATGATGGATTTGGCTTTCTGGTTTTGGAATTCGGTTTTCTGGTGTCTGAATAAATGTTTTGCTTCTGACTTCTATATGGAAAGTCTTATATTTTGTGATTGAGCACTATGCTGGCATATTTACAGTTGTAATCAGCACTATGAATATTGTGTTGGTGCTACACTCTTCCACATCTCTATTTATCCCTTTCTCTCAAGTTGTCTTACTTCTTAAGGTCTTCATCAGCTCTAACCAAGACTATTGGAATATCTTCTTAACTGGTTTCCCTGCATCCAGTTTCTCTCCTTTCTCATCTATTCTCCAGAAAGCTACCAATATAAACTTCCTATGGCACAGGTCTAACCATGTCACTTCCCCATTCAAAAACCTTCAGAAGTTCCCTACTAGACTATAGGATAAAATACAAATTCCTAGCCTAGCATTTAAGATCCTATACAATGTGGTTCCAAATTACCTTTTCACCATTATTTTACATTATGCCCTTCATACACTCTATGCTCTAGTGAAACTATAATACTAGTTGTTCCTGAAATTTGATATGCTATTTCATGCTTCAAACACTCACTTAGTCTGTTCCCAACTCCTGGAAAAAATTCTCTCTTCATCTCTGCCTTCCAGATAAGAATTTCTATCTTCCTCCAAGGCTCAATTTAGGCACCAATTCTTTTTTTTTTTTTTTTTTGCTCATGACATGCATGCTTTTATTTTTTTTCAAATTTATTTATTTTTAGTTTTCAACATTCATTTCCACAAGATATTGAGTTACCATATTTTTCTCTCCATCTTTCCCCTACCCCCCACCCCAAAACAGCTAGCCTACTGAATACCCCTTTCCTCAATCTGTTCTCTCTTATATCCTCCTGCATCCCCCCCTCAACTTTTTAGTAAGGCAAGATGGATTTCTATACCCCAGTGCCTGTATATCTTATTTCCCAGTTGCATGTAAAAAAAAAAAACAATTTTTTTTATACATATTTGTTTTTAAAACTTTGAGTTCCAGATTTTTTTTCCCCCTTCTTCCCTCCTGACAAACCCCCACTGGGAAGATAAGCAATTCAATATAGGTTGTACATGTGCAATTACCCAAATAATTTCCATAGTAGATTTATTGTGAAATACCAACTATATTTCCCTCCATCCTATCCCACCCCTCATTTATTCTATTTTTTCCTTTGACCCTGTCCCTTTTCAAAAGTGTTTGCTTCTAACTACCCTCTCCTCCACTCTGCCCTCCCTTCTATCATCTCCCCTCTTATCATCTTCCCCCTTATTATCCTATAGGGTAAGATACCCAATTGAGTGTACATGTTATTCCCTCCTTAAGCTAAATTCAATGAAAGTAAAGTTATCTCATTCCCTTTTACCTTCCTGCTCTTCCCCTCCATTGTAATAGTTTCCTCTTACCTCTTTTATATGAGATAATTTACCCTAATCTATCTCTCCCTTTCTCCTTCTCCCAATATATTCACCTCTCATCTCTTAATTTTGTTTTTTTTTAGATATCATCCCTTCATATTCAACTCATCCTGTGGCCTCTGTCTATGTATACATGTACATACATATGCCCACACTCACATATATATTTATATACACCTACACCCTCCTATACATAGAAATACACACACATATATATTCCATTCAACTGTCCTCATATTGAGAAAAGTCTTATGAGTTACAATTATCATTTTTCCATGTAGGAATGTAAATAGTTCAACTTTAATAAGTTCCTTATGATTTCTTTTCCCTGTTTACCTTCTTATGCTTCTCTTGCTTCTTGTATCTGAAAGTCAAATTTTCTGTTCAGCTCTGGTTTTTTTAATCAAGAATGCTGAAAATCCTCTATTTCATTGAATGACCATATTTTTCCCTGAAGTATTATACTCAGTTTTGCTGGGTGGGTGATGCTTGGTTTTAATCCTAGCTCCTTTGACCACCAGAATATCATATTCCAAGCCATTCAATCCCTTAATGTAGAAGCTGCTAGTTCTTGTGTTATCCTGATTGTGTTTCCACAATACTCAAATTGTTTCTTCCTGACTGCTTGCAGTATTTTCTCCTTGACCTGGGAACTCTGGAATTTGGCTATAATATTCCTAGAAGTTTTCTTTTTGGGATCTTTTTCAGGAGGTGATTGGTGAATTCTTTCAATTTCTATTTTGCCCTCTGGTTCTAGAATATCAGGGCAATTTTGCTTGATAATTTCTTTCTTTTTTTTTTTTTTAAAGCAATTGGGGTTAAGTAACTTGCTCAGTTATTTCTGGGTGTGGTGCTAAGTATCTGAGCCCAGATTTGATCCCCAGGTCATCCCCACACTGGGGCTGGTGCTCTTACTTGCTGAGCCACCTGGCCACCCCTAAGCAATTGGGGTTAAGTAACTTGCTCAGGTTACACAGCCAGGTGTTTCTGGGTGGGTGCTAAGTGTCTGAGCCCAGATTCAATCCCCAGGTCATCCCAACAATGGAGCTGATGCTCTTACTCGCTGTGCTACCTGGCCGCCCTTTTGATAATTTCTTGAAAGATGGTGTCTAGGCTCTTTTTTTGATCATGGTTTTCAGGTAGTCCAATGATTTTTAAATTATTTCTCCTGGTTCTATTTTCTAGGTCAGTGGTTTTTCCAATGAGATATTTCACACTGCCTTCTATTCTTTCATTTGTTTGGATCTGTTTTATAGTACCTTGATTTCTCATAAAGTTATTAGCTTCCATTTGCTCCAATCTAATTTTGAAGGAATTATTCTCTTCAATGAGTTTTTGAAATTAATTTTCTATCGGGCAAATTCAGCTTTTTAAGGAATTCTTCTCCTCATTGGCTTTTTGGGCCTCTTTTATCATTTGAGTTAGTCTATTTTAAGGTGTTATTTTCTTCAGTCAGACTGTTGACTCACTTTTCATGATTTTTTTTGCATCATTCTCATTTCTCTTCCCAATTTTTCCTCCACTTCTCTTACTTGATTTTCAAAATCCTTCTTGAGCTCCTTCATGGCCTATAACCAGTTCATACATTTCTTGGAGGCTTTTGATGCAGGAGTTCTGACTTTGCTGTCTTCCTCCTGCTCCATGTCTTGATCCTTTTTGACCCCCAAAAAGGATTCTATGATCTATTTGTGCTTCCTCTGCTTGCTCATATTGCCAGCCAATTACTTGACTTTTGGGCTCTTTGCCACAGAACTCTCCTTCCAGAGAACAGAGTCCCAAATCACTGGTGTTTTTTGCAGCTGCCAGACCTATTAGGAGGGTGCCCTCTCTACAGCCCCCACAAGCTCTGGCTCACTGGCCATACACCCCAGGAGCACCACCCAAGACCACAATCGACATCCAAGCAGGTTAAAGCAAAAGCAATTACCCTCCAAATGGTCACTTGGTCCCCCTAAGATCTGCAGACCAGGAGATCCTGAAGCAGCCATGCCATGGCAGCTGCACAGTCACCACACCTCTACCACTTCTTGGCCCAGGGACAAGGGCCAGACCACACTCTTCTGTCCCACCCTGTTCCAACAGAGTTCCACACTGACCTTTTACTTTGTCTTCGGTGTTTATGGGTTGAGAGTCTGAAAACCACCACAGCTGCTGGTGATTCACTCTTCTGAAGTCTGCTCTGGCTACTGCTGGTCTGGGTTGCTGAGGCCAGAACTGCAGCTCACTCAGGACTGTGCTCGGCTCCCAGCTCAATGAGATAGGCCCTTCCTGTTGGCCTGCTGGGCTGCCTTCAATGGAAGATTTGTTTCTCTTTGTCTCTTTGTGGGTTCTGTAGCTATAAAGTTTCTTTAGAGTCATTTTTTACATGTACTAGAAATGATTGGAGCAGGAGCTGACACCAAATTTTGCTTCTACTCTGCCATCTTGGCTCCGCCCTATCAGTGTTCTTTCCCTCCTCAAACTTCTCCTACAGTACTTCTTGGATCCACAGTCACCATTATTCCAACTTACATTATACTTACTTATGTACATGTCATCTCACCACTAGAATATAAGCTCTTGAAGATAAGATGTGCCATTTTTAAAAAGCTTTTATAAGGCAAGTATACCTGATTTATTGGCTAAAAAAAAAAAAAGGCCTGGGACACAAAGTCAGAAAAAATCTTGTCTTAATGGCTGTAATGTTAATAGTGATTAAGATCTTCCCCGTCCATTAATAGGCCTCAAGTAGAGCCCATTAAGGGAAGCTTGCTTAGGGGAAGGCTTGCTTGTAGGAAGGCTTTCACACCTTTTGCTAATTTCTCATTAGGCAGAGTCATGAAAATTGTGATGCCTTCTGGCTCTGAGAAGTGTATATATCCTCTGAGTTGGTATTCTGCTTTGGAGGCTCACTTATGAGAAGTATCTTGTGGTTCCCTGGTCAAGATTCTGAGTGGCCAGTATGTCCAGAGCTCCCTGACTGCTCACATGTAAAGGCTCTCTCAATCTAGGGATGTTTGTAAAGTGTATAGTTGATTCAGGCAGTCAGAGCCCTGTCTGTTTGTCTTTAATTCTCTGCTTGTATTTTCTCTATATTTTCTCTGAAGTTCAGGGTGCTGACTTTTCCCCTGTAGTAGTGAATGTAATTTAAAAAGATTGTTGACTCCTTAAACAGCTATCTTTCCTGTAAAGCAGATTTAAGAAACTGCACCATTAGCCATCCTGGGTATGCCAATGTGGTTGCTGCTACAATGGCATGTTCACATTTTGACAAACATTTAAAATGTACACTTAGCATTGTGTTGTCTAAAGCATATATAAAGCACTTTAAATATTTTTTTCAGATTAAATTTTTTTCAATTAGTAATAATTACCCTCTTTCCCTTTCATATCTCTACCCCCATCCCCACTGAAAAAGAAAAACAAAACCCTTATAACAAATATGCAAATATGCATATGAAAAACAAATTTCCACCATGGTCATATCCAAAAATATATATGTCTCAATCTGTATACAGAGTCCATAACCCCTCTGCAAAGAGGTTGGAAGCATGCTTCATCAAGAATGTTTGGTCCTTTGAAGTAATGGCTAGTTACTGCATTAATCAGAGATCTTAAGTCTTTTAACAATGTTTATCTTTATAAAGTTGCAGTCATTGTAAAATAGTTCTCCTGGTTCTGTTCACCTCACTTCGCATCATTTTATGCAGGTCCTAACCAAGTTCTTCTAAATACTTCCCTTTTGTCATTTCTTAGGACAAAATAATCATTAAATTCACATATATAATTTGTTCAGCTACTCCCCAACTAATGAACACTCACTTTGTTTTCAGTTCTTTACTACAACAAAAAAGGGCTACTATGAATATTTTTGCATATATGGGTTCTTTCCCTCTTTTTTTGATCTCTTTGTGTTATATTCTAAGTAGTGGTATCATTGGGTCTAAGAGTAGGCAGTTTAGTAAATCTTGGGATATAGTTTCAAATTGCTTCCAAAAATGTTGGACCAATTCACATCTCTACCAACCATATATTAGTGTGTCTATCCTCTGATAACCCCTCCAACAATTGTCATTTTTACTACTCTAATGGATATGAGGTAGAACCTCAGAGTAGTTTTAATTTGCTTTTATCTTATTACTAGTAATTTGGAGCACTTTTCCTACTATTGTTGATAGTTTGCTTTTCCTCTTTTGAGACCTACATTTTCATATTGTTTAACCATTTGTGTATTAGAAAATGATTCTTATTCTTATATATTTGTGTCAATTCTCTACAAATCTTTAATATATTTTTATCAGAAAATTTTAGGGCAAAGATTCCCCCTCCCCTGCCCCACCCCCATTAACTGCTTCTTTTCTGACTTTGGGCAAAACCTTTTAGATTTTAATATAAACAAAACTGTACATTTTATCTTTTATGATTCTATCTATCCCTTGTTTTATCAAGAACTCTTCTCCTATCAATAACTGTGAAAACTATCTGCTTCAGTGTTCCTCCAGTTTGTTTATGATTTGACTTTTTGTATCTAGGTCACATATCTATTTGAAGCTTATTGTGGTCTACAGTATGAGGTGGTGTTCTAAACATAATTTCTGTCAGACTATTTTCCAATTTCCCCAGCAGCATTTGTTAACTAGTCAGTACTTACCCCGGAAGTTGTGTTGTCTGAGTTTATCAAACACAATGCTTTTATATTCAATTGCTTCTGGATCTTGTGTTATTAATCTATCCCACTGATAGCTTTTGCTTTAACTAGTACAGAATAGTTCTTATGTTATCTGCTTTTTTGTATATTTTAGGATTTGGTACTATTAGGTCCCTTTCCCTTCTATTTTTTCCATTATTTCCCTGGAGATTCTTGACTTTTTTTCCCCTTCTGATAAGTTTTGGTATTACCTTTTCTAGCTCTATAAAGAAACCCATTGGTATGAAACTTAGTAAATAAATTCAGAGAACAGTGTCATTTTTATTTTGACATGCCTCAATCACGTAATTAACATCTCTCCAGTTATTATGTCTATATTTTTTTAGAGAATGTTTTGTAGTTGTATTCATATGGTTCCTATTTATATCTTGCTAGCTGGACTCTTAATATTTTATAAGCATAGATGGGTCAGTTTTATTGGCATATAGTTGGGTGAAATAGGTCCTAATTGTTTTTGTTTCTTCCTCATTGGTTATAAATTCACATTTTTGATACTGTTAATTTTTTTTCAAATTAAATCAAGTTAGCTAATGGCTTATTTAACTGGGTCTCTCCACCCAAAATAAAATGGCTCCTAGTTTTATTTATTAATTCAATGAGTTTTTTTAACTTTCAATTTGGTTAATCTCTCCTTTGATTTTCAGGATTTCTATTTTGGTATTTAATTGGAGTTATAAAATGTACTGGTTTTGTAGCTTTTTTAGTTGCTTACCCTGTTCTTCCTCTTTTTTATTGATGTAAATGTTTAGAGATATAAATTATTCCTTAAGTATTTCTTTGGCTGCATCCCACAAATGTTGGTATGTTTTCTCATTATTGTCATTATCTTCAATGAAATTATTATTTCTATTTTCTTCTTTGATTATTTTTTTATTATTTTCTTTTTTCTTCTTTGATTAACCCGTTCTTTATGATTAATGTTTTTAGTTTCTAATTAGTTTTTAATATTTACTTCAAAAGCCCTTTTCTGAATGTAATTTTTATTGCCTTACGGTCAAAAAAGATGTAGCTGATTATTTCTATTTTTCTACAATTTTGAGGTTTTTAATGTCCTAACACATGGTCAATTTTTGTGAAATTGCCGTACACAGGTGAGAAATATACTCCTTTTTCAATATTCTGTAGAGGTCTATCAGTTAACCTTTCTACAATTCTGTTCATCTATTTAATTTCTGTATTCTTTATTTTGTGGTTAGGTTTATCTAGGTCTGAAAGGGGTAAATTGAGGTCTCCCACTATTATAGTTTTATTGTCTATTTCCTCTTATAATTCATTTAGCTTTTCCTTTAAGAATTTAGATGTTATGTCATTTAGTGCATATATATTTAATACTGATATTAATTCATTGTCTATGGTATCTCAACAAAATGTAATTTCTCTATCTCTTCTAATCAAGTCTACTTTTGCTTTTTTCTGAGATCATAATTGTTACTCCCTGTCTTTTTTTTTTTTACTTCAGCTGAAGCTCCAGTCCCTTATTTTCATTCTGTGTGTCTCTGTTTCAAGTCTGTTTCTTATAAGCATTAGAATCTGGTTTCTAATCTATTCTACTGTTCTCTTCCATTTTATGTGTGAGTTCATCCCATTCACATTCAGTTATGATTGCCAACATGTGTTTTCCTCTTTCCTATTCTCTTATATTTTTCATTTCTTTTTCTCCTGTCCCCTCTTTAAATCTATTGTGCTTCTGACTACTGCCTCCCTAAATCTAAGCTTTCTTGTATCCCTCCTTACCCGTTTTTCCCTTTAACTCCTTTTTCTTTTGCTTCCCTGTTGGGTAAGATTTTTTTTTTACCCAACTGTGAATATTCTTTCCTCCTTCAGCTCAGGTGAAAATAAAATTCAAGTGTCACCCACTCTTCCCTCTCTCCACTCATCCTTGAGATAATTTAGTTATTATTTCTCTCCCTTCTCTCCTCTCCCACTGCACTCCTCTTCCCCATCATTCTATTCTTCTTCTGAGATCATTTAATCATAAGAGAATCATACCAAGTCCTCTAATTAGAATCCCTCTAAGATCCTTGGTGATGATAAGGTTCTAAGGGATTACATTTATTATCTTACCATATAAGAATATAAGTAGTTTAACATTGTTTAATCCTTTATGATTTCTCCTTCATGTTTACCTTTTTATGCCTCTCATGAGTCCTGTGTTTGTATGTCATATTTTCTACTCAGCTTCTAAAAGACTTAAACAAAGTGACTAAAATTTCTATTTTATGTGTTGAAATTAATTTAAATATAAACAGTAAGCTTAGTCATATTAATATTTAATATTATTTTAGTAAATGATTTAATAAAATAAAAAAATTTGCAGTTCTGTTCTCAATTTTAAAAGTGAGTGAATGTTTTGTTTTCCCTAAAAAAAAATTCTCATGAAATAAGTAAAAGTGACTTTTACTTTTGACCCCTAAATTAGGTCTTTTTCCTATGTCAATGTGCCACCACAGAACAAAGGTTACCCTTTGGTCCAAGTTTTCTGCTTCTTACATAAACTATAGAACACTAAATAGGAAATAGTGTCCTAGTGAGGATCTGGTCCATGCTAAATATATAGGTAGTGGAGGGGCAGCTAGGTGGTGCAGTGAATATAGCACCAACTCTGGAGTCAGGAGGACCTGAGTTCAAATCTGGCCTCAGACACTTAACATATACTAGCCATGTGACCTTGGGTAAGTCACTTAACCCCAATTGCCCTACCTTCCCCCCTCCAAAAAGAAAAAAAAAAGAATATACAGGTAGTGCTTTCTTATTTTTGCACATTATAGTAATTCATATGTATGTAATATATTAATATTATTAATTTTTAAAAAACAATAGTGATATGCTTAGATTATAGTCCAGTAAAATAATGGAATCTCTTTATACCATATTCACAGTTAATCTTCCCCTTTTGTTCCTTTTTCATCTAGTTTCTAAAGATTTTAATAAAAAGTACCAGAACCATTTCACCTTTAATACCAAGTAAAGTTAGACCAGTTTTCTTTCCTGATACATACAAACAGAAGTACTGAATCTAATACCATATTAGAATTTTCTTGATTTAGCAAGTCAACTACCTGATCAACTGCTATCCAAATTCCTTTCTTTTAACCCATCATAGAAATGTCCCTTTTCTGTGGAGTCTCACGCATCCTGGGAGATTCTAAGGAAACCATTAAATATTTAACTATTCATCCAACATTTACTAAATATTTACCAGGTACTTACTAACTACATGGCATTCAGTCAAGTGCTGAGGGCAATACAACATAATTTTTTAAAAGTATTGTCTTTTATAAACCTAGCTTTCCTAGTCCTCCAGAAGTTTGCAATCTTCTTGAAAAAATAAGGCAAAAAAGATAATAATATACTCAACTACAATAATGTATATGAAAACATTTTTTTAATTCACAATTCAATTTAAATTCAATGACCAATCTTGACCCTAAGGGATGATCAAACATTTCCCTCCTCTCAGTAGGGAGATGCCAAATATTGCATATGATGTCAAATATGATGGCAATGATTTGTTTTTCTTAGCTATTTTTGGTGGAGGAGTTTCTGGGAAGTTATAGTGGTATAAAAAACTAAAAAAGCATAAATAAGACTTTTCTAAAGAGAAATAAGGCATACACACATTAAAGTAATATGCCAAGGCAGCACATGATCAAGTGCCCAAATGAGGGATTCAGATAAATGGTATAGTTCATAGAAGGGGGATTGATTTGGATTAGATTGGTCCCCTGAAAAGAGGCCTTGTATGTAGATTACTGTTTTTATCCTCAAATGTCTAGGTGAAACTTTAAATGAGTTTTTTTATGGCTATAGGTGTATTTGGTACCTGAACTATCTACCTTTCCTAACATTTAGAGTTTTACACCACTGCACATTTTATGTAGCTTGTAGAAGATACACTTTTTGTCACTGAGTAAGTTATAATCTAGGGAATGTTATCAGTTCTCAGGAATTAGTAATCTTGAGAATTCTTTGTCTTCTAAGAAATATAATGTTTTTCAAGAGACTCCTGTGTGGGAGTCAACTGACAAAACTATAGACATATTTAAGAAACTTGTTTATTTTAGCTACTTAGGTTTTCTCTTTACATAGACACTATTTTAACTAGGTTCTTTCATAAACAATGTGTATGCCTTGTGTCACATCACTTACTTGGTATTGATGATGGATTTTCCTTTCTTCTGTCTTCCCTAAACTCTACCTCATCTCACCTGCTTACCCCTTTAACAAGATATTCACTTGAGAGATGGTTAGTTGTAGATAGGCCATAGAAAAGAATAAAACTAATTAAGCCATATGAGATTTAAAGGAAGTCCATTAGTCTCCAACCTCACAACTTTTCTGAAAAGCCAACAAAGAGTAGGTAAAGAAGTTCATACAGGAAATCAGCTGCTGGTCACAAGGCACAGCAAGAAATTTTACTTGACAGATCACTGTGGTTATCTGAAACTATGAACAATAAAAACAGCACTGATGATGAGTTTAGGAGCATAGATTTAGCGCTAGAAGGGGCCTTATAGGCCAATTAGTCTCACACTTTCATTTTACAGTTTAAGCAAACTGATACACAAAGAGAAAGAAATTTGCCCAAAATCAGACATGTAATTTTGAGGTAGAATTTGAACCCAATTCCTCTGACTTTAGGGTCAGAGTTGATTAAAACAGCATGGCAATTGCTATATCCTTTTGTCTACTAATTCAGCTTCACAGATCAGGAAAACACATTATCAAAATTTGCTGACTTTACCAAATTACCCCTTGATGATTAACTAACCTTATTCATTTATCTTCCTATCTTGATTATTTAACCATGATTAATTGGTCTCATGATTAGGCAGGTTAGAACTCAAGACTATATATATTTTCTCTACTGATCATTAACTAGTCCTAGGTTTGGTTATTAACCAAAGACTCTCTCTCTCTCTCTCTTATTCATTTGACCTTGTTTACATTTCTTGCTGAGACCTAACTGGATTTTATCTCTCCATAACGTTAACATGGCCTCTCAGATGTGATTGCTTTCTTGTGTAGTTAAAAACAGAATGTAGCTGAAGTTTTTTTCCCTCTCTCTTTGTCCCTAGGCTCAGGACTGAGGGAGGGAGAGATACTGGCTTCTCATTCCCCCAGTCCATTCACTCAAGTGAAAGACAAGAACTAAATCTACCACTGAGGGTCAAATAATGACTAAAAACTATCTTCATGTACCTGAAAAGATCTAACTCTCAAGAATAACAAGTAGAGATAAAGGAAGAAGTAAAAATAGCTCAATTAATTTTAAGATTCATGCCATCATAAGGCTATAGAATTATCTTTCTGGGGAAAGAAGAGAAAAGAAAATGGGACAAGCTAGAAATCTGAGAGTCTGGAACGTTTTCCAATAGCCTTCCCAAAAGATGGGAAAAATTACAATCCTCCCTTCTAAAAGATCATATGTTTTTAAAACTTGAAGACACTTCAATTCTACCTCCTTTCACAGATAAGGAAAATGAGGCCTAGAGAAATAAAATTACCCAAGGTTATGGAAGCAGTAAGTAGCAGAGCAAGTTGTTTAAGCTCATTGGCCCTGACTCCAAATCCAGTAATAGTGCCACTGAACCAAAGTAACTCCTGCTACCAAGAAAGAGGCTAAAGGATCCATTACTATCACTGAAACTTTGTTATAATTCTGTGGCAGTGATTTTTCTTCCTGAATGTTCTTGGAAATAAGTCAAATAAGTAAGTGCATAGATAACAGGAGGTAGGGAAAGTGGTATGATGATGTGGAACTCTGCGTGTGTGTGCGTGTGTGTGCGTGTGTGTGTGTGTATGTGTGTGTGTCACAGAGAGAGAGATTCATAAATAGAATACATAGATTAGTACCCCACTTTCTGTTGCACTAGTCTAGATCAAAATAAGGGTCACCTTGGTACTCCACTTTCAAGGGCATGCTAATATGCAGTCTCAGTGAAAGCAGAAAAACTTCTAGACTATAGCTAATCTATCATGCAGACAGAATGCTCTGTGTGTGTATGTGTGTGTGTGTGTGTGTGTGTGATTTTTAGGAACATTACTGGAGGAACCAAAGCATAGGAATTATTTCCTTCATTCAATTCTACTGAATTACTGAAGAATGCTGAAGAATGACAGTTAAATCTATAAATCCACCCCTTTCCAGGTCAGACCTATAGATGAAAGTAGTTCTTAAAGGATATTCTTACCTGTCCTTGTTAATTGGGGAAAGGAGATAAATAATACCAGAAACCACCTTTATTTATACCATTGCTTTAGAAGAATTCATTGAGAATTGGAAAGGTAAAATTTGAGAATTTGTAATAGTGTCATGGTCATCAGGAGGATGATGTAGTAAAGGAGTCAACTGGTTAGGAATATTTTTATTTCCAGAGAAGAGAAAGCGAACAGAAGGCAACATCCCTCCTAGCTGCATAGACTTAGAGTTCACAGGATGAACTTTCACAAATCAAAGAGAAATATAAGGTTGGAATTTGTCTAGACAAACAGGTTGGGTTTGGTTTTTTTTTGCCCCTTTAATTCTCATACCTGAGAGATGTGACTAAAATACTTCAAAGCTGTCTCCACAGGACTCTTAAAGAACATTTTCTCCTGAGGTTTTAGCTATAAAGAAAATACAAGGAATCACCGGTTATAATGACTGGAAGGGATAAATTAGTCCAACTACTTCATTTTAACAGTAGGAAAACAGAGGCCAAGAGAGGTAAACAAATTTGCCAAAGATCATACAACTAGGAATTGTCAGAGCCAAGATTCAAACCAAGGTCTTCTGATTCCAAATCCAGTACTCTTTCCACTAAAGCATGTTTTTCCCCTCAAAGAATCCACACGTTCTTGAAGGAATATTATTTGATATTTGGAAACATGACAAGGGGCATATTCTCTCTAAAATACCTGATATTGTTCCCACTGTGCTTAAGTCAGAAAGGAACCACTATCCCAAGGAACTTAGATCATAATGTCATACTATTCCTAATTCTCCTCACAGTACCTAACCATCTCTGTCTTTTGTTTCCACTGTGGGAGCCTCAAATAAATGCATTTCTCAGAGGCTGTTAGTGAATGTTACTTTCAAGTGCTTCAGTTCTACTTACTAAAGGCCTAGAATAAGGTAAGATTTGGGGGGCAGAGGACACACTCACATTATCAGAGAGAGCCAGATGCTTGCAGGCAGCTCCACATACAGCACATTTTTCTAGGGGGGAAAAATAGAGTTAAGTTTACGTGCTTAAGGTCAGAAAGTTCACCAATAACATGTGAATTTCAGCTGAATAGTAGTAATAATGGTGGGGAAAAGAGTGCTTTTCTTATTAAAGTCTGAAAAGGCAATTCAATATTTTGAAAAGAGCCCTTGAGCCTAGTGTCATTCTTTAGATCAGTTTCCCAGCTAATGTGTCCAAGATTAGTCAGAATTTCCCAAAGAATCCTCTCCTATATAGGTTGTTGATGAATTTCTAGTTCACATTTTCTTTCTGTTCCCTCTCTTTTTAAAAATTTAAAACAATTTTGGAGAGGGGAAGGCAAGGCAATTGGGGTTAAGTGACTTGCCCAAGGTCATACAGCTAGTTAAGTGCCAAGTGTCTGAGATCAGGTGCTCCTGACTCCAGGGCTGGTGCTCTATTTACTGAACCATCTAGCTGCCCCTGTTCCCTCTCTTTATTAACAAATTAAGATTTTCAAAGATCTACATCTATAATAGTAATGTAATTTGAAGTTCCTTTTGTATTGCTAAGCTGAGAAGTACTTAGCATCTAGTTCAAATTAAGCCTCTGTTTTTTTTTTCTTTTGTTTTGTTTTGGGGTTTTGTTTTTTTTTGTTTTTTGGAGGGGAGAAGGCAGGGCAATTGGGGTTAAATGACTTGCCCAAGGTCACACTGCTAGTACGTGTTAAGTGTCTGAGGCCAGATTTGAACTCAGGTCCTCCTGATCCCAGGGCCGGTGCTCTATTCACTTCACAAGCCTCTGTTAAAGAAACAGAAGCTATGAACTCCTGTTGCTGACATAACAGGAAGGGGCTGAAAAGGGAGGAGCAATACTGTATATAAGGAAAACCCCAGTGAGGGAGTCAGAACTCCCTGGGATAAGCTTCGTGGAAGCAGAGGCAGCTGCTGCCAAGGAGGCTAAAGAGGAAAGGCCCAGGCTGGAGAGAATCATTTTGATTTGGGGAACCTGGGTGAAATGATTTTGATTCTGGGAACCAGCTGGAGCTTCTGCTAGGGAGCTACCAGCTTCTCCTGGGAGATGCCGAAGACTGAGGAAGCATGACTGTGATACTTTGCATGAACCAGTTTGTGGCTTTGTTAAGCTTTGACTTCCCGGGAACAGAGACTGTGAAGGATTTAAGGTGGATTGGACACTGTGAGCTTCAGTGTGGAACAGGAACAGCATGGAGAGCTGGACAAGGAACTACCGTGTTTCCCCGATAATAAGACACCGTCTTATTATTTTTTTGGACAGAAAAACACCAGAGGGCTTATTTTCAGGGGAGGGCTTATTTTAAAGAATATTGACAGCAATTTTAATAAACAGGTAAATGTGAACAAAATAATGTACCTTTATTCAATAAGCAAATCACTGGGGAAGAACAGGATGACGCGCTCACTGCTGCAGCTCTGATTGGATGCAGCTCAGAGCGCGGCGTGCATTTCACGGGGGAGGGGGCCCGATAATGTAGTGTGTAGCGCAGGGGATCACCTTCACTACAGTAGCAATCTCAATAGGGCTTATTTTTGGGGGAGGACTTATTTTAGAGGAATCTTACACAATGAGGGGAGGGCTTATTTTCGGGATAGGTTTTATTATCGGGGAAACACGGTAGGAGCTGTCTGCCTTTGAACCCAGGTGACAATTTGGTGAATCCAGGTAGGAGCTGGGGCCATGGGAGAGGATCCAGGGAATCTGAGAGACTACCCCCAGTGAAGCTGAAATAAGACTTTACTTGGATACTGTGTACTGACTGAGAAGACTGTAACTTATTTGTGACTGAGGGGTACTGTGAATGTTTTCCTCTGATTTGTTATTGAATAAATAGAGTGTTGACTATACTATGTAATCAGAACCTTAAAAGCTGTTCATAGTAGCATTCTTCTGGAAAGCTGCTCAAGCTTGGCTTTACCACATCTCTCTCTACTAGCACAATCTCTCATGTCAACTTCATCAATGTGTGCACAACACTTCCAACCTTAACCAGGTGTTTTTAAGTAAATTAAAAAGTTTACAAGTATGTCAAAATGAAAAAGACTGAAAAGCATGGCTATAGTAAAACTTAAGCTTAATGTTCTAGATCTAAGAGAACTGTGCCAATGTCCTTAGCTTTAATCTAAAATTGACTTTTGCTTCTTCTATACTGGTTAGCATCCATCCTTCCTGACCTTCAGGATTCATTTCAGTTGCTCTGGACTTGTTCCTCCTGTTTTGTTAACATTACCAAATCTTGCTCTCTCGCCTTTCCTCCTCTCATTTCCTAATCATACCCCAGTCTGAGACACAGAAACAGAAATGTCTAATCTTCAACCACAAGTAAAATATCTAATAAAATAAAATTTAAAAAAAAATAGCAGCTGCCTCATGGGTCAATTATTGGCTAAGATCATCATAATGTCAAATGAAAACATCATACAATGCCATGGGAACAAACAGCTTCAAGATGAGTTGCTGTTACTCTAATGAAACAAGCTTTGTTACATTAGAACATTATCAATAGTCGAGATTGGAGGAAGAATTGCTCATTAATTCTTACCTTATCAAAGGATCCCTCACACAAAGGTAGATTTCATTGTTTATTATTAAATTTGGAAATTTAACCCCATTGTTTCTAATTAGGAATGTTTAGTGAGACCACCATACTGTCAGTTGTGATGGTTTGTGGGAAGATCACAGCAAAATGTTGTTGCCTGGAGAAATTAATCAGTATTGTACACCAGTTTCATGATGGCATGCTCTCACAGGTTCTGGATAATGGACAATGCTCTCGTGCTTTCCCAGTCAACAACAGAGTGAGGCAGGAATGTGTGCTTGCTCCCAAGCTTTTTAGCATGATGTTTTCAGCAATGTTGTTGGACACCTTCAATGAGCACAAAAACAGCATTAAGGTCAGCTACTGCACTCATGGTAAATTGTTTAACTTGAAAAGGTTATAAGCCAAGACTAAAGTGGAAAGAGAGTTAGTGCATGACTTTTTGTTCACAGATGATCTGCACTCAATGCAGTCTCTGAGGCTGAGGCACAACAGAGTGTGGATCAATTCTCTGCTAATTGTGCTAATTTTGGCCTAACAATTAACACCAAGAAAACATAGGTACTCCACCAGCCAGCACTGTACCATACATGGGACCATCAGTTACAGCAAATGGAAACATTTTGAATGCTGTGGATAAGTTCACTTACCTTAGCAGTATACTTTCCAGGGATGTACACATAAAAGATGAGGTTGACACATGCATTGTTAGAGCTAGCTCAGTGTTTGGGAGGCTCTGAAGGAAAGTATAGGAAAGAAGAGGTATTAGTCTGCCTACAGAGCCACTGTGCTGACCTCACTGTTGTATGCTCATGAAACCTGGACTGTATATCAGTGCCACGTGAGGAAATTGAATCACTTCCATTTAAATTGTCTTAGGAAGATTCTGAAGATTACCTGGCAAGATAAGGTACTGGACACTGAGGTCCTTTCTCAAAATGAACTGCCAAGCAATTAAACCCTACTGAAGACAGTACAACTCTGATGGGCTGGCCATGTTGTCTGAATGACAAACGTACATTTGCCTAAAAGACTATTTTAGGGAGAACTCACATGGAGATCAGAAGATACAATACAAGGACAATCTCAAGGTCTCTTCAAAGAACTATGAAATTAATTGGGAGACACTGGCACAGGCACCCAGCATGGTATGCCCACATCAAAGAAAGCGTTGTGCTCTATGAGCAAGGCAGAATTATTGTGTTTCAAAAGAAACGTGAGATATGCAAAGAACCCAGGCACCAATCTGACTACAACTCTATGCCCATGAGCTGCAATCCCTACCCCAGAGTAAGGGTAGTGCAGGTAGTAATGCCTTTCCCAAACCAACAGGGCAGAGAAGCAGCCAGGCTGAGTCAGAATTCCCATTCTGAAAAATGAATACAATTAGTATGACAGGAGGAGCTTTGTCTTGGAACCCAGAATGGTTAAGAGTTCTGAGACTCTGTGAGGCAAAGAAGACCACTGTATCCCAAAAGCTATTGCCAGTGTCCTAAGCTACTTCTGTGAGTAACTGAGTAGCTAATTACAGTAGTTACAGTAATTACAATAGTAACAGTGAGTAGTTAATAACCTCTCCTGCTGCAGTAGGAGTCAGAAAAGTTTTTGATAAAATAATGTTCAATCTTCCTCTCTGGTAAGGACAGAGGTATAACAAGGAGTTGAGGAGATTAGACTCAAAGCTAAGAGTAAAAGACAGTTTTGAGGTTAAGTGAAAGTGATGTATTATGTTCTCAGCTACTTCATGTTTCTTTATAATACCATGCTTTTCCTAACCTAATTAACACTAACTTGTGTTGCTTCATTATAATATGTTTGTTTTAGTACTCAAGAAGGGCCTATCATTGCTTTAAATAAAGGAGAGGGGGGGAGGGGGAATCAAGCTTTCTATTTTAAAAGAAAACATGGTCCTTTACAGAGTTTCCCAGACCATATGGAGAGCTCTTCCTGAAGGGAGTTAGGACCTGAGATAAACTGTCAGTCACCCTCTCAGTCTAAGATGAGAAACCAACACATTTGGATTGGTGCTTGAAAACTCATTCTGAGTATTGGGGAAGCTGGGGCACTAGCTCACCCCCTCTTTCCCAAGGCTCAGGACTCCCCTTCTCTCTACTTCACCACTCCCAAAGAGAAAATTTGATGCTATAAAATTCCTCTAGGTCCCTGTAACAACATGAAGCATCCAAACTTTACTCCAGGGATCCCTGAAACACATAGAGAATCTAAATGGAGGGACACCAAAACTCTCCAATGGATTCCTGCCACTATGAGGGCAATCCTAACAGAATTCTAAAACACCTAATGATAAGAAAAGCAGGCCCATTTTGAAACTAAATAAAATAGGATCAGGTAAGCCCCAAATAAGTGAGGCTCCCAAAAGGGATTAATCATTTGGGGTCAATTACTTGTAGGTCTCAGGGTATTAGGCAAACCTATCCTTATGGTCCTGCAGCCTATATGGATCTCACAATAAGGGAGACAGTCTAAGTCTGTTTGAAAGGAGGAAAAAATATAAACATTTATCAACTAGGAACCAGTATTTTAGAATTCAAAGTTCATAATTTTCATATTAGCCACAATATCGATACTCATAAAGGATTCAGTAATAGAGCAGGAATCACTACTTAAACACTTCTTAAAAACTTAAATACATTCTTCTCAAAAGGAACTGGTTTGACTTTTAAAGGAAACCCGCCAGGACAAAAAAAAAAAAAACTGACTATACAATTACACCCAAAACAAAGAGCAAAAACAATGACAATTTTTCTCTAGTGGATCTTGAAACTACGAAATTTGATAGTGAAGGTAATAGATGGAGAATTTCTCTAGTAGATTTTCCCCAAAATTCAAAGGACTAAATATTTATCCCAGATAAGCCCCCACATGTAATATAGATAGATGGTCATCTGATATAAAATGGTTGGCCCATGTAAGGCATGAATAGATAAATATGACCTGGCCCATTCTATCTCCAAGGGAGATTTTGGCTTCCACTTTTGTGAAGAGTAGGAGGAGAATGGGGTGGCTAGGTGGCACAGTGAGTAAAGCGCCAGCCTGGAGTCAGGAGGACCCCAGTTCAGTTTTGGTCTCAGACACTTAACACACACACACACACACACACACACACACACACACACACAAAAGACTAGCCGTGTAACCTTGGGCAGGTTACTTAATCCCAACTGACCTCCAAAAGAAAAAAAAAAAGGAGTAGGAGGAGAGCTATGGCTGTAACATTAGCAGCCTAGAGAAAAAGGGATCCTAGCAGGATCCAAGATTTTTTTGCCTAAACAATCTCTCCTTCACTCTACCATCTGCAAGAATTGTACTAAACTATAGCTACTGACACATCAAATATTTATTTTCTAGGGGTACAATGCTCTTTAAAGGACTTAGAATAACAGCTATGTTTCTTGGTCACTCTAAAAGAGAAGATAACAGGTAGTTTACTTACAGCCAGCTTAGCTCTCTCCTACCAAATGCTGGTTGCATACACAAAACAATCTCAGATATGGAGTAAAAACATTTATCCCAGCAAACAATAAACAGAAATCAAGAAAGTTAATAATTTAAGGTAGATGATAGGATATATAACAGTAAAGGAGCTCTTAAACTAAAGAATGAAATAAATTCTCAGTTCTACCAAGATGAGAATGTCACCAGGCAAGCAGACTTTTGTAGTTTCTGGGAGTCCAGGTGCCAGAATCAAGGAATATGATCAGCTTCCTTGCATGTCATTGGCTCCAAAGAGATCTCTTATCCTCTATTCAAAAGCTGATGCTTTGGGGCGGCCAGGTGGTGCAGTAAGAACTTCAGCCCCAGAATCGGGAGACCCAGGATCAGTTCCAGCCTCAGATACTTAGCACCCACACAAAATAACTGGCCATGTAACCTTAAGCAAGTTACTTAATCCCAATTGCTTTAAAAAAAAAAAAAAGCTGATGCTTTGCCTTTTTCATCCATTCCTCTTAAACTCTGCTTCTCTCTCTCTTCATTCTCTCCACACTTATGCAGCTGTGGATGCATATGTCTCTCCATATAAAAAGTCTGCCAGTGTCCCAGGGCTATCCTCCAGGGAACCATTCCAAGCCACCTGGTAGCAAAGATGTTACCAATTTCTAATATTTACTTATCTCAAGGCCCAGTAGGCTGATGATTTGAGGAGGAAAATGGCTAGGTGAATATGGCCTTCTCCCCTCCCCAGAAGTCTTAGAAAGAAAGATCTACACCTGATGAAGATGTACAAGCTGAGGGTGAAATAACAACAGTTATGGGTATATGGACCTGAGGTTCCCTTTTCCATTTCACTGCATTGCCATTGAGAGACTTTCTGGCTGCCAAGCAAGGGATGGGGAGAAAGCCACTGCAATTAGACTGAGGTTTTCTGCTTGCCACATGAGTGCAGTTGACCTTGGGACTGGGGATTACTGGGCAGCTCTCTCTCTCCAGTGACTTGGACCAGCAGAAGAGAAGCCAAACATATGATCACTGCTCCCCAAATCCATGGAACATAGAAATCTATACAGCAAAGCTCAGTATATCAGAAGTGAATACTGAGCAGCAGGGGCTGACAACTATTGAAAATCCTATCATCTGGTGAAATGGTAAGGCAGATAACTCTTCCACCAAGCTTTCTGTGATTTCCTTTGATACAGTCTGAGACCTAGAAGCAAGGTCCCAGACAAATATCCCTGTTCATTTATTCCCTTTACATAACCTGCAGGAGTCAGAGGAGTTTTGGGAGAAGGTTGAAGGCAAACAGATAAGTGCAAGAGTTAAGTGTAGGAGCACTTAATATTTTTTTCTTTTATTTTTCCCTATGTCCAGTAACTATGTTGCAACTGTATGCTGAATGCCTTCATCCTACAAATGTGGGAGGTCATTGGACTCAAAAAGAGGGCTGATTCTATTCTGCTTTTTAAAGCATTCTTCTCCTCATTGGCTTTTTTGGACTTCTTTTGCCATTTGAGTTAGTCTATTTTTTAAGGTGTTATTTTCTTCAGCATTTTTTGGGGTGTCCTTTGAGCTGTTGACTCATTTTTCATGGTTTTCTTGCATTACTCATTTCTCTTCCCAATTTTTCCTCTACTTCTCTTAGATGATTTTCAAAATCCTTCTTGAGCTCCTCCATGGCCTGCAAACAATTAATATTTTTCTTGGAGGCTTTGGATGTAGGAGCTTTGACTCTATTGTCTTCTTCTGGTTGTATGTTTTGATCTTCTTGGTCACCAAACAAAGATTCTATAATTTGACTTTTTTTACACTGTTTGCTCATATTCCCAGCCAATTACTTGACTTTTGAACTCTTTGTCAAGGCAGGACTCTGCTTTCAGAGTGCAGAGTACTCTGTCCCAATTTTTCAGGGGTTTTGTGCAACTGTTATCAGAGCTACTTCTAGGCATCTATAAATTTTAAGTTCTTCTAAGGTGGTATGATCAAAGGAGAGGTGTTTAATCCTCTTCTGGCCTGTGCTCTGGTCTGACTGACTACAAACATTCTTTTTTTTTTTTACCTTGGTACCATGAAGAGGACTCCCTCTCCACAGCCACCATAAGCTCTGCCACACCAGAGCTCCTCCTCACCCCAGGACCACCACCAAAGACTGAGACCCAGATACAAGCAGGGCAAAGTAAGAGAATCCTGCTTCAGCTCCAGCAAATAGATCCCTGCAATAGCCCTCTGATCAGTCACTTGATCCTCCCACCATCTGTGGGCCTAGAGCTCTGGAAGCAGCTGCTGCTGCCAGCACTAATGCCATCACCACTGCTACCACCTCCACTGCCCCAGGACTAGGGTCGAACCACACTCTTCTCTCACCCAGGTCCAACAGAATTTCCCCACTGACCTTCTACTTTGTCTGTGGTGTTTGTGGGTTGAGAAGTCTGGAAACTACCACAGCTGCCAATGATTCAGTCCCCTGAGGCCTGCTCTGGCCCTGTCTGTACCAGCACAGGCCATGCTAGGCTGTGTTCCACTCTCAGTGCAGTGAAATAGACCCTTCCTATCAGCCTTCCAGGCTGTCTTGGGCTGGAGATGGGTTTCACTGTGCTATTTTGTGGGTCCTATAGCTCTAGAATTTGTTGAGTCCGTTTTTATAGAAATTTGGAGAGGTTTAGGGGAGAGCTCAAGCCAAGTCCCTGCTTTTACTCTGCCATCTTAGCTCTGCCCCCAAGAGGACTGTTCCTAGATGCAGAGTGGAGGTTCTAGAGTCTTTCCTACTTCGAATATTTCTGAATAATATTCCATGTTATCCCCTAGCTAAATGCTAAGCTCAGACAACGCTGCTATTTGAAATCATGGCTTGATGGAAGTTGGGAGAGAAGAGAAGAGTTAAGGTATTTGCAGGCTGAATACCTTCTGATGACTTCTGGGAAACTTTATACCACATGCACCAAAGAGGTACTTAGGTGACTCAAGAAGAGTTATCTCTAGTGCACAACTCAAAAATTCAGCTCCTCTGCTGAACAATTAATAAAATGACACACTGCCTTTCTGTAGCTTTAAAGAAGACAGCCTATGAGGACATTTGGATTGCTTACACTGCAGTGCCACCCTTTCAGTGTCCCAAGAATCACAAATAGTCCACAAACATCATATCTTTGAGAGTAACTGCATCCTCCAAAAAGCAGAGGAACCAAAAAGATAATTCTATTCTGAATCTTATTCTCATCAGTAGAGGACTGGTTCTTGGGATAAAAATAACAAGAACACTTGAGAAGTGACTGTTCCATCTTAGAGTTTACAATATAAGATAAAAGCAAAGCTGGAAGTTGTCTGACATGCAAACTAGAATTTTTCAAAAGAGATTTCAAAGGGCTCACAGAAAGGATAAGTAGGATCCCACAAACCATGGAATGGAACTATCCCATAAAAGTTCTACAGTGAAAGTCAGCCCAAAGGGATATGGTTCTCAAGAACAAAGTTCCAAAAACACAAAGAAAAACAATTCAGATGAGAAGGAAAATTCAAAACTTATCAGAAACAGATATAAATACACAGGAAATATACCAACAAACAGATTTTTAAAAGACATATGAAGAACATAAAAGCAAGGTAAGGTATTAGAAAAATAAATACTATAGCATGGCAAAGTTCCATAAGAATAGTGTTCAGGGTGATAAAAATCAGATTAAACTAAACTAAGTTGGACAAAGAAAATGGACAAAAGGGATCTGTTTAAAATTGCTATATTGTGGAATAAAGGAAAGTCAGAGGAGGAACAGGATTGCAACCCAGAGAGGACAGAACATTTACTGAGAATGGATAATGGAGAAAAGGCAAAGTTGGTCAGCTCTTCTTTTGCTTCTATTTCTTCTCCTAAGGAGAATAATCCTTGAAATGGAAAGAACAGACTAGATATAGCTAATAAAGAGATGATGCCCAAGAAAAAAGGAAGAGACAGTAAAAGAGCACCTCACTGACCTCAATAAGTTCAAATCACATGACCCAAAATAACTATAGCCTCAGGTATTGAGCTGCCCAACAGATAGGATCACTGGACCACTGTAAGTGATCTTTAAAAGGTCATGAAAAATAGGAGATGTAGAACAAGATAAGAAAAGGGCAAATGTCCAGATTTCCAAAAGAAGGTAAGAGTCTGATAAGCTAGTGAACTTGACTTTTGATTCTTGGCAAGATTCTGAACACATTAAGTAATGATTAGTGAACATATTAAAAAGGAATGGTAATCACATAGAGCCAGCATGGCTACATCAAGAACAAGTCATCTCGGGGCGGCCAGGTAGCACAGCGAGTAAGAGCACCGGCTCGGTGTCAGAACGACCTGGAGATCGAATCCTGGGCTCAGACACTTAGCACCCACCCAGAAACACCTGGCCGTGTAACCTTGAGCAAGTTACTTAACCCCAATTGCTTAGGGGCGGCCAGGTGGCTCAGCGAGTAAGAGCACTAGCTCCAGTGTTGGGACGACCTGGAGATCGAATCCCGGGCTCAGACACTCAGCACCACACCCTGAAATAACTGGCCATGTAACCTTGAGCAAGTTACTTAACCCCGATTGCTTAAAAAAAAAAAGTCATTTCAGGCTAACCTAATTTTTTTCTTTTTTGGTAGTTACTAAACTGATTAATTAGATGGTCCTTAAGTGCGGCCCTTTGACTGAATCCAAAGGATTTGTTCTGTGAAGTTTGGATTCAGGCCACAGGTTCCCCACCCCTGCTATAGACAAATAAATAAAATCTTTGGCCCTTTGATCTCATTGGATCTTTGATCTCATTGATATGAATGTCCTCTCTGGCAATAAAAATTGGAAACCATATCCATATCCATGACAACTAGGTAGCACACTGGAAAAGGTGTCAGGCCTAGAGTCAGTAAGACCTGAGTTCAAATCTGGCCTCAGACATTTATTAGCTGTGTGACCCTGGGCAAATCATTTAACCCTGTTTGCCTCAGTTTCCTTACCTGTAAAAAATGAGCTGGAGAAGGAAATGGCAAACCACTGCAGTATCTTTGCCAAGAAAATCCCAAATGGGGTCAGGAAGAGGCAGATGTGACTGAAATGACTGAACAATAACATGTCTGTCCATTCTCTGTGACTTTTGTCCACATCTTCCCTTAAGTTCATTACAGGGGTTCACCCAATGTGCTAGGGAACCCTCCTCATTTTCTCTTGATATCACCAGGAAAGTAGTGGAACATATGGACTACCTAGTAATTATCCTTCACTCTCATGATTTGACCAACACATCTTTTTTGATAAAAAATTTCCCAGTGATACCCTTTATTCCAGTTTTTCTTTTGCTTGTTATGTATTGTAAATTGCTACAGACTCTTCAAGGTACCTTGTTGCCCTCTGAGTAATACTCAGTATCATTAGGTGAAGAAGAAACATATCTTATCAAAGCTGTTCACTTTTGATATGCTCATTAAAGGTGTTCATCAATGTGATGAAGAAGGGCCTGCTTAGAGTACAAGTTGAAGGGAGATTCCCTGTAGGATGATGAGGACCTCTAGATGTTACTGCTTGTGGATGACATCATGCTGGTTCCATCAAGCTCCAGAACACTGAAGAGCCTACTAAATGAGATCCCTAACCATTCAAAGGAATTTGCTCAGAAAATTATGAAGTTCTTTTAATAGTCCCCAACTTTCCTCAGTAACTAAAGCTGATATATATACATATATATATTTAATAATTTTATTTATTTATTTACTTTTAGTTTACAACATTCAGTTCCACAAGCTTTTGAGTACCAAATTTTCTCCCCCTTCCTCTCCACCCTCCTTCCCCCCATGGCAGCATGCTATCCAATATAGATTCTATAATACCTTCACATTAAACATTAGTCAAGTTGTAAAGGATTATAGCCAATAGAACGAACAACAAGAAAGAAGTAACAAAACAAAACAAAAAATACATAGAACAAGTAGTTTGCTTCAATCTGCATTCAGACTCCAGAAATCTTTCTCTGGATATGGACAGCCCTTTCCTTCATGAGTCTTATAGGGTGGTCTTATAGCTGAGAGGAGCCCAATCTATCCAAGTTAGTCATCACAGATATGATGTGTCTGTAATTGTGTATAATGTTCTCCTGGTTCTGTTCCTCTCACTCTGTATCAGTTTATATAAATCTTTCCAGGTTATTATGAAGTCTGTCTGCTCCTTATTTCTTATAGTACAATAGTATTACATCCATTACATTCATATACTTGTTTAGCCATTCCCCAACTGATGGGCATCCCCTTAATTTCCAATTCTTTGCCACCACAAAAAGAGCTGCTATAAATATTTTTGAACATATAGGACCTTTTCCCACTTGTATGATCTCTTTGGGATACAGTCCTAGAAGTAGTATTTCTGGGTCAAAGGGCATGCGCATTTTTATAGCTCTTTGGGCATAGTTCCAAATTGCTCTCCAGTATGGTTAGATGAGTTTACAACTCCACCAACAATGCATTAGTGTTCCAATTTTCCCATATCTTCTCCAGCATTTTCTTGTTTTGTCATGTTAGCCAATCTGACCAGTGAGAAGTAGTACCACAGAGTTGTTTTGATTTGCATTTCTCTAATCAGTAGTGTTTTAGAACATTTTTCCATATGATTATAGATATCTTTAACTTCTTCCTGTGAAAACTGCCTGTTCATATCCTTTGACCATTTATCAGTGGGGAATGACTTGTATTCTTATATAATTGACTCAGTTCTCTGTATATTTTAGAAATGAGACACTCGGGTGGCTAGGTGGCGCAGTGAGTAAGAGCTCTAGCCCTGGAGTCCGAGGATCCAAGTTTGGTTCCGGCCTCAGACACTTAACACCCACACAAAAAAACTAGCCGTGTAAACCTGGGCAAGTTACTTAACCCCAATTGCCCTCCAAAAAGGCAAAAAAAAAAAAAAAAAAGAAATGAGACACTGGTTGTAAAAATTTATCAGAGACACTGGTTTTAAAAATTCTTTCCCAATTTTCCCTCCTAATCTTGGTTATATTGGCTTTGTGCAAAAACTTTTCAATTCAATGTAATCAAAATTATCCATTTTGCATTTTGCAATGCTCTCTATCTCTTGTTTGGTCATAAATTCTTCCCTTCTCCATAGATCTGACAGATAAAATATCCCTTGCTCTCCCAGATTGCTTACAGCATCAGTAAGGCTGATATTTTTGAATTCCAACGCTATGAGTATTCTTGCATGGCTGTAAGTCATGGAACACTATAACCTTCAAAGAATTCAAAATGAGTTGTAGATACAAACTATATTTTAAGAAAGAATTTGATAAAGTCTCATGCTATTTTTATGTGAAATATGTAGAGTTGGAGGAGGGAGCATAGTTTCAGGCTTATCCATGGTCACAAGCTCCTAAGTGTCTGAGGGTACTTTTGAACTCAGATCTTCCTGACTAGAGGCCTATCCACTGAACTACCAGCTACCTCCAGTTATACAATAGTACAAATTAGGTGGATCTGGTACTGACTGGAAGGACATTTCAAAAATATGTGCTTTGTCTGACACTGTTTAACATTTTCATCAATGCAAACATTTTTAAACATTTAATTATTTTTTAAGCATTTAGACATTAGGAAAACCATCAACATAAATAATCATATTAAAAAAGACTAAAACATCCCAAATCACACGTTCATCATAACAAATGCTGACAATGCTTTTGACAAAGTATAACACTCTTTTATGCTAAAAACTCTACAAAGTATAGGCATAAAGGGACCTTTTTAAAAAATATATTAAAAGTATCTCTCTAAAACCAAAAACAACCATCATTTGAAACAAAGATACATTAGAATTTTTGCCAATAAATATTGGACTGAAGCAAGGATTTCCATTCTCCTCACTATTATTTAATACCATTCTGGAAATGGTAGCAATAATAATAATAATACAAGAGAAAGAAATTAAAGGCATAAAGACAGGTAAAAAGGAAATAAAACTATCTCTATTTGCCAATGATGGTATACTTGGAAAATCCTAGGGAAGGAGTAAAGATACTGACATGAAGACATTGATTAATTTGGAAAGTTACAAAATAAACTCTTAAAAAACAACAGCATTTCTATATAATAATTATAAAAACCCAAGATGCAATAATAGAAAGAGAAATTCCACTTCAAATACCTATAAACACATAACATATCTAAGAACTGACCTACCAAAGCATACAGAAGATTTACATAGGCTCAATTACAAAGTGCTCCTTAAGGAAAAAAAGAACAATTTAAATAACTGGAGAAACATTCAGTGCTCCTGGCTAAGCCATGCCAAAGTAATAAAAATAACCATACTAGCAAAAGTAATTTACACTTTAAATACTCGACCAATCAAATTACCAAGAAGTTACGGAACTGAACCAGAAAAAACAACAAAATTCATTTGGAAAAACAAAAGATGTAGAATATTATGGGAAAACTGGAAAGCAGTCAGGCAGAAATTAGGTTTACACCAATACTTTCCTCCATATTCCACAAGACATTCTAAAAATGGCCTAAATATTAAATATAATAATATAAAAAATTAGAAGAAAATCAGATCATGTTCCTCCCAGATACGTGTAGGGGATATATTTTTAACCAAATAGAGGTAATTACAAAAGATAAAACAGATAATTTTGATTAAACTGAAAAGCTTTTGCACAGACAAAATTAATGCACCTAGGATAAGAAAAGTCGTCAAATGGGAAAATTCTTTGTCTTAAATTTCTCTGATGAAAGTTTAGTATCCAGGATACAGAAATAATTCATAAATACATGTAAGACTAATAGCTACTCCCAAACTGATAAATGGTCATAGGATATAAACAAAAAGCTCTCAAAAGAACTGCAAAAAGCTCTCACAAACATAGGAAAGAATGCTTCAAATCACTAATAATAAGAGAAACGCAAATCAAAACAACTCTGAGATCTTACCTCATATCTTGAAAATTGGCAAAAAAAATTTTTAATGGCAATAGTCAATGTTAGAGAGGGGGTGTTGAATGACAGGCACACTAATACATTGCTGGAGTTGTAAAATGGTATAACCCTTTTGTAAAGTCATTTGGAATTATACAAATAAAGTGACTAAAATGTCCATACCCTTTGAACCAGAGAGTCCAGTACTGGGCTTATAACCCAAGAAAGCCATTGACAAGAAAGTCCCTATAAACCATAAGTACAAAAATATTTATAGCAGCTCTTTTTGTGGTGGCAAAGAATTGGAAATTAAGGGGGTGCCCATCAATTGGGGAATGGCTGAATAGGTTGTGGTATATGCATGTTATGGAATACTATTATGCTATAAGAAATGAGGAGCAAGGGGCGGCCAGGTAGCACAGTGAGTAAGAGCACTGGCTCCAGTGTTGGAATGACCTGGAGATAGAATCCCGAGCTCAGACACTTAGCACCTACCCAGAAACACCTGGCCGTGTAACCTTGAGCAAGTTACTTAACCCCAATTGCTTAGGGACGGCCAGGTGGCTCAGTGAGTAAGAGCATGGGCTCCAGTGTTGGGATGACCTGGATCAAATCAGGGCTCAGATACTCAGCACCACACCCAGAAATAACTGGCCGTGTAAACTTGAGCAAGTTACTTAACTTGCTTAAAAAAAAAAAAAAAGAAAAGAGGAACAGATGGACTTCATATTTACCTGGAGAGGCTTATAAGAACTGATGCTGAGTGAGAGGAGTAGAGCCAGGAGAAATTTGTACACAATTACAGACACAACGTATGTGTGACGACCAACTTTGATAGACTGGACTCTTCTCAGCAATCCAGGGTTATAAGTGAACCCCAAATGACTCAAGATGGAGAGAGATGTTTACAACCAGAGAAAGAACAGAGTTTGAACCCAGAATGAAGCAAACTACATGCTCTTTTTCTTTTTCTTGTTTGGTTTTATTTCCTCTTTCCCACTGTTCATTCCATCTGATACAATCTTTCTTTATAACCTAATGCCTAATGTGAAAGTACAAGCAGATACTATACTTGATTGTATACCACCATGGAGGAAGGGTGGGGAGGGGGGGGAAGGAGAGACAATTTGAAACTCAAGGAATTGTGGAAATGAATCTTGTAAACTGAAAGTAAACAAATTTTAAGATAAAAAGACCAAAAAAGATAAAAAAGATAAAAAAGGAAAGTCCCTACATACACCAAAATATTTATATCAGCACTTTTTGTGACATCAAAGAACTGGAAACAAAGTAGATAACCATCAACTGGGACATGACTAAACAAACTGGGGTACACAAATGTAATGGATTATTACTGTGCTATAAGAAATAACATACACGATAACTGCAACAAAGTAACTGGGAAAAAACAAATACACACACAAAAAATCAAAAGTTAATGTGACAAAATTATAAAGATCAAACAGGACTCAAAGAAATATAAAAAGACACTCCAATCCACCCCTTTGTGGAGGTAAGAGACACACAAGTGTTACACATTGCATTTTTTCAGATTTTTTTCAATGTATCCATAAGTTGTGCTGATTTCTTTTCCCCTTTAAAAATAGTATTTATTTTATGGGATAGGGAGAAGGGAGGGAGAAAGGAAGAGACACAGGAGAGGGAGAAGAAGAGATATTTGGGATAACTATGATAATATAAGAAATAGAAGACATCAATTAAAAAAAAACTTCTTTTAAAAAATAAATTTTAGAGAAGTGCCCAGGCCCCCACACAGATTCTTAAAAATAAGTTGTCTTCCCAAACTGTGGCACTCAGTGTGACTTTAAGAATCACTCTACCTCTTTGCAGCTGCCACTTCCTTAAAAGCAAAGAAGATGGACAATTAGTGCCTAGCAAACTATAGCCCAAGAGTCAAATCTGGCCCATTACCTGGTTTTAAATGGCCCCATGTGCTAAGGATGGAAAACTTTTAGCCATATAAAAACAAGCAGGATGCCAGACATGGCTTTCAAGCCATAGTTTGCTAACCTCTGAAATCAAATATAAACCCCTCTGTTTAGCATTTAAAATTCTTCTTAGTCTGTTAGGTGGCACAATGGCTAGAGCATGGGACTTGGAATTAGGAAGATCTTAATTCAAATCCTGACTCAGACGCTCATTAGTTGTATGACCCTAAGCAAGTTACTTAACCTCTCTGTGCCTCATCTGTAAAATGGGTATAAAAATAGCACCTATAGGATTGTTGTGAGAATCAGATACCATGTAAAGTGTTGTGTAAACCTTAAAAGTACTCTGTAAATGCTAGCTATTTTTATTTTTAACACATTACTCCCCTCTACTACAGTCCAGCCATACTGGACTACTTCATCTTCCAAACATCTCCTGTCTCCCTGCCTTTGCAAGGAATGTACTGCCCCCCTCATCTCTACTTCTTGGAATTCTAGTATCCTTCAAGACTCAGCTCAAGTGCTGAAAGTTTTAGCCTTACTCAAGTGGGAGGCACTCACACTTGCTCTCACACACACACACACACACACACACACACACACACACACACACACACACTATGCAGTTTCTAGTGTTCTCCTTTCCTAAACTACCTTGTATTAATTTTGTATATAATCTGTATGTGCTTATATGTGTGTGTTGCCACCACTGGAATGCAAGCTTCATGAGGCATGTTTTACTTTTATCTTCATAGTCACATTGCTTAACACAATGCTCGGCACATAGTAGGTATTTAATAAATGTTTATTAGCTGACTGATTTAGACCACGGATTCTTGACTTTTTTTGTGCCCAAAGTTTAGCACAATGCCTGACACATAGTGGGTACCTAATAAATGTTAATTGATTATAGACTCCTTTGACAACCTGGTGAAGTCAATGAATACTTCTCAATGTTTTAAAATACATTTTAAAAAGATACCAAAAAAATACATTTAAAAAGATACAAAAAGATCACAAAGGAAACCAGTTATGTTTAAAAAAAACAGTTATCCAAATATTTAAAAAAACAAGTTGATGGATGCTAGATAAAAGTACTACTGATTTAAAAGTTCTCTTTTTATTCTACATTTGAATTATTAATTTTGTGTCATTAAAAATTTGTTCTTGAGAATTTGGAATCCATCTGTAGAATTTTAGTCTGTGAGATTCTACATATCCTTTCTCTAAACTCTTTGAAATCTACTCTTCCAAATCTACAATGCATGCAACATCAAGTCCACATTTCCTGTTTCTCTATCACCACCTATTCAAGAGGATTCTTCCCAAGTTTTCTGTTACTTCTACATGAGCAGTTCTTGTTTATGGGTCAAAATTGGGTCCAAAATAGCTCTTCTTGGGGCGGCTAGGTATCATAGTGAATAGAGTACTGGTCCTACAGTCAGGAGAACCTGAGTTCAAATCCAGTCTCAGACATTTAACACTTACTAGCTGTGTGACCTTAGGCAAATCACTTACCCCCAATTGCCCTGCCTTCCCCCCTCCAAAAAGAAAAAACAAAAACAGAAGAGCTCATCTCTTTCTGGTTTTCTCAGCCTTCTGAATCTCTTATAATCAGTAGCTTGTCTACAATATTGAGTTTTCTGTTTAAGGGTCCATCATGAGTGCCAACCTAAATGACTAAGATCTACAGTCTTACAGATGAACTTTTTTTTAATACACCTGAGACTAATTGCTCTCCGTTCCTAAGTGAAAATATTAGTGTCAGAATAAAAAATATGTTAATTACTCACCTTTAGTCACACATTTTTTACAAAAAATATGGCCACAGCTGGTTACAAAGAAATGAGTGCCATCTTTTCGGAAGCATTGATTGCAGTGAAACCAATCCATCCTGGAATACAAATTCAGAAAATACATCAAAAATTAAAAGTCCAATTGTACAGAACACTATGGTAGGTGATGAGGAAAATACATATTTTAGAAAATACAAGGTCCCTTACCTTAAGGAATGTACAGTTTAATAAGGAGATAAAACATCAATACAGATCGCCATTATATACAATATTACCAATGTGTATTATAAAATTATAAAAGAAATCCCTCTGTGACATGTGAGGGAGAAGCCCATTACATAGAAGATATATATCTTCCTGGAAGAGATGGCCTCAATGCTAAGATTTACATAGTGTGTAACAATCAGCAAGCAAACAGAAGGAGGGTTTCTAGATACAGGAAATAGCCTTAGCCTGAAGTCACCAATAAATAGTTCAGCCTGTTCAGGGAAAAGAGAGGTGTGTAGTTTGGTTGGGATGTGTATTGTATAGTGTAAAATAATGGTGAGGTTGCAACAATCTTTAAATGTCTGAGAAAATATGAGAATATCTAAATGGCTAGGGCCTGATCTATACAGACAGAGAAATCGTTAGGGTTGATTTAAGCTTCTAGCAATTTTTACTCAGTCTCCAGCACATTGGAGATACAGACAGGTCATTGATGATCATCATCTAAGTGTTGATTCACAACTGATTACTGGCAGTAAAGAAACGACCAGTCAGTATAACCTAAAGCATAAAGTACTAAAATATCCAATATATTTTGTATGCATTTTAAGCAGCACTGTAGCTAAGTGCAAAACACATGAGATTTGGAGCTACAGGATCTTATGTCTCAGGTGTACCACCTTAAACACATCCTATCTCAGCAGAGCTGAGATACCTTGGGCAAGTCACTTTTTTTGTTGTTGGTTTTTTTTTTTTTTTTTGCTTTTTGGAGGATAATTGGGGTTAAGTGACTTGCCCAAGGTCACAGGGCTAGTTTTTATGTTAAGTGTCTAAGGCTGGATTTGAACTCAGGTTCTCCTGACTCCAGGGCCTGTGCTCTATTCACTGGGCCACCTAGCCTGCCACAAGTCACTTTAAAAAAAATATTGGATTTTGGGGGCGGCTAGGGGGCACTTAACACTTACTAGCCCTTCGACCTTGGGCAAGTCACTTAACCCCAATTGTCCTCCAAAAAGCAAGAAAAAAAATTTGGATTATACAGTCATTTTCTGCAATCTGATTAAAGTTTTCTGCACCTGTTTTCCCATCTGTAGAATGGCAAGTCACATTTAAAAAGAAAAAAATTGGATTATGCAGCCATTTTCTGTAATCTCATTAAAGCTTTCTGTGCTTGTTTCCCCATCAGTAGAATGAATGAGTTGGCCTAGATGATCTGGAAAGGTCCTTTTCATCTCTCAGGCCAATGTTGGTTAAGTGTCAAATCCTTATTGGGAAACAGGTAACAAAACTGAATATGGCAGGTCTTTCCCTCCCCCATAACGGTATTGGCAGAACCAGAAAAGTAAATTATAAGAAGCCTCTCAGCAAATAAACAAAAACGCATCTTTTTTCGGCAGGGTGGCTCAGTATCTCGTGAAAGCCAACGTCCTAAATCGGGGGGGTTAGGCCTGATGTGGAAGCCGCTGCCCTAAGTTCCCAGAAGTACAAAATGGAGCTGGGGCATGGGTTTGGGGGCTACAGGTGGGCCCTGATGCACCTTCGAAAAATAACATCGCGTTTTAAAAGGATTTTTTTTACAATAGGCCCGTTTTCTAAGGTGAGGCACCTTTGGCGGCGACCACAGCCATCTACACTGGGGGCCTTGGGACGGCGGCCCCCCACCTGAAGGATCTGGCTTGTGAGGCGATGGGGGCCGCCCTTGTCCCTCAACCGGCACTAGCAACCACCCGGCTGCGGGAAAGGGAGGGAAAAACCCGTTTGTCGGGGCCAGACCTGCGAGTGGGCTTGGGGTCTTCGGGTCTTCGAAGAAGGTAGAAGACAGAGAGAAGGAAGAGGAAGTGAAGAGTGAAGGACCAGTGCGCATGTGCACAGAGAGGGGCCAGGGAGCTCCGCCCTCTTGTGCTCCCCTCCAATGAAGCGCTGGGCGGTCTCCCTCATCCTCCCTTGCACTCACAACCTCCCCCCCCTCCCCCCCATTCCCACCCCCACCCCCCACCCCCCGCTGACGATGACGTCAGTCTAGGGCTTCAAAGGTTGTCCTCTGAGATCAGTTCCCTAGAACCGGTCGCGGGGAGGGAGGCAGGCTCTTTCCACCCGCAGTTCCAGTTCAGTGCCGGACTGTGCTGGAACCACCTCGAACCTGCTCGATTGTTAAATTTTTCAGTGTGAGCATTTACACCTGGGAAATACACAAACGATACAAATCGGAGCTTGATTTATTGTTTTGTTTGTTACCCCAATTTAAGAAAGTGTGAAAATGGTAAATTTTTAAGTGTGGTCTTGTGTTTTTGGAGAACCGGTTGTTAAACATTTACCAGCTGACCTCTTATATAGGGCGACAAATAGAGAGTCATGCAGTGTTATAACAGGAAAGGGTTTCTGGGAATCATCCAGCTCTTATTTTAGAGATGAAGGAACTAGAACCCAGGCATCCTGACTCCCATTGCAGTACACCCTGCTGTTTGCTAATTACTTCGCTTCCCATACCATTGCAGCTGTAAAGTAGAGTAGACCGCTATTCTAAATTAGAAGATTTAGAGATAGAAGGGATTTTAGAGATCTCCAAACACATTCTGGAACTCCTCCCCATTTTTTCAGATGGGAAAACCTGAGGCCTAAAAAGTTTAAATTACAGGGCGGCCAGGTAGCACAGCGAGTAAGAGCACCGGCTCCAGTGAGAGAGACCTGGAGATCGAGTCCTGGGCTCAAACACTTAGCACCCACCCAGAAACACCTGGCCGTGTAACCTTGAGCAAGTTACTTAACCCCAATTGCTTTAAAAAAAAAAAAAAGAGTTTAAATTAGTTACCCAGAGTAGCAGAGTAAGAAATCTTAAATTTTAACTCAGGTCCTCTGAATTAAAATCAATTAACTCTTTCCTATACACAAAGATGCTGTTCATGTAGTGTTATGAGGATGAAGTCTATGTGCCCAGCAAGTTAAACCAGATATTTATTGCCAGATTGCCATGCTCCCATGTATTAGCAGATTCATTTAGACCACGGATTCTTTATTTTTTTGTGCCCAAAGCTTAGCACAATACCTGACACTTGGTGGGCGTTTAATACGTGTTAACTGATTATAGACTCCTTTGGCAATCTAATCTAAAACCACATCACCCCTCAGACCCCAAAAGAACCCTGAGAACAGCAGTGACCCTTCCCAAACCACTGACTGCTTCCAGACCTTTCCACATAGCCATCATCTGAGGGGAGCAACCCCTGTGGAGTAGGGAGTTTGCTGTACTTGTCTCCACCAACACTTACCATGACCAACTGCCACCAATGGGCCAGCAAACCCAGAAGCCTGGAAACTGACCTTGTATTTTAGCCTACCATTGGTAACCCTCATCCAAGGAGGCAACCCCTACAGAGAAGGAACCAGCCATCTGGAACAACTGCCAATCAACTCCCCATGGGGAGGACAAGCCAACCAAGCTGAAGTAGCAAGGCACTCTGAAGAAGAGACAGGTGGCAACCTGTTCAAGTTAAGACAAACAGGTGCTGCTACCTGGGCAGCCCCCTCCCACTACTGACCAGCTGCCACCAATGGGCCAGGCTGTAGCCCCTGTGTCCACAGAAGCCACAGGTAATGAAAGCATACAAAAGAAAGTCCTCGGGACTGCCAAGTGGTTAAACATTAGAAACATACAGGTTTGTCAACGGAAATATCATGAAAGAATATACATTACCATCTGCTTTGCTGCTGTACCCTAAGGACTATGCTATCTAACTTCTGGCTGAAATCTCCTATGTTGTCTCCTCCATACAATGATCTCCTTCAGATCAGAAACTGTCTCCCCTTTTCTTTCTTTTTTTTTTTTTTTGGAGGCGGGAAGGCAGGGCAATTGGGGTTAAGTGACTTGCCCAAGATCACATAGCTAGTGTTAAGTGTCTGAGGACACATTTGAACTCAGGTCCTCCTGACTCCAGGGCTAGTGCTCTATTCACTGCCACCTAGCTGCCCCTGTCTCCCCTTTTTCTATTTGTATCCTCTTAGTCCTTTGCACATGGTAAGCACATGCATGCTTTTTCATTCACTCATTAAATACAATAAATATTTCTGAAGTACCTGCTATTTGCAAGATATATACAAAGACTGAATAAAACAGTTCCCAACCTCAAGAAGTTATAATCTAGTAAGAGTGATAAGATGCTCACACATGTAACTATCATAAAAAGTAAAATTTAAGTGCATAAGAAGTTTGAAGAAAATTCGATGACAGTTGATAGGAAAAAGAAAAACCAGCTCTGGTGTGTGGGGGTGGGGATGGGAATTGAGGAAGGCTTCTTTGGTGTAGGTATTATTTAAGCTAAGTCTTGAAGAACTCATAGAATTTCAATTGCTTGACATGGGGAAAAGGTCATTGAAGGTAAATGATATAGTACGAATACAGAGGCACAAAAATTGGAAAGCAAAGGAAACCGTGACCCAGTTTGGCTGAAGCATTGACTACATCAGGGGGAATAATGTCACCTGAAACTGAGAAAGTAGATTGGTGGTATATTCTAAAGGACCTTGAAAACCAATTTAAGAAATTTGGACTTTATTTAGTAGACAATGAGGAGCTGCATTAGATTTTTGACTAGGAGAGTAGCATGATAGAACTTAATATATTAAGAAGATTAATCTGGTTACATGCTGATTAATCTAGGCCAGCAGCCTAGATGTAGAAAGACCAATTAGAAAGCTATCACATAAGTGACCATTAACTGTAAACAAAATTGAACATTCACAAATATGAGAAATGGTTAAACAAACTGTGGTAAATGGAGGACTTACATGAATAAGTGCAAAATAAAGCAGAACCTGACAATTCTTATTACAAGAGAGTTCATGGAAAGAAGAAAAACAAAACAAATCAAAACTGAATGCTGTGTGATTATTAGGAACAAGTTTGTCACCAAAGAAGAGATAAGAGAATGTACCTCCCTCCCTTTTTTGCAGAGATGAAAGACTCTAAGTATAAGACACTGAATAAAAAATCAGATTTGGTTGATATTGGTTAATTTTTTAAAACTTTTTTTCTCTTTTTTAATTTTTAGTTATAATCAATTTTTTGTTATAAGCTTCTCTAAGTAGAAGAGGAGGGGTGTACATATTGGGGAATAAAGTGATATAGGAACAAAAGCTAACAATAAAACTTTAAAAGGAAGTTAGTGACAGATAGTAAAAGTCTGAACTAGGATGATGGCTATGGAAATGGAAAGTAGGGAGTAGATACAAGAGATACTGAAATTGATAAGATTTGCCTATTAATTAGATATGGAGTACAACAAAGGGAAAGGAGTCAAATATGGCTTTTAAGGTTAGGAGCAGGTCTAAGTAGAAGAATGGTGATACCATTAATATAAATAGAAAAGTGAGGAAAAGGAGTGTGTGGGATGATGAAGAGCATTTGACTTTGCTTTAGCATAAAAGAATTGGCATGTTTGTGTGTATGTGTGTGTTTATGTATATGAATATAAATACACATAATGTAATAGCATATTATTACTAATGTAATATTATATATATACAAGGAGTATTGTTTTTTATAAAGCAATCGGGGTTAGGAACTTGCTCAAGGTTACATGGCCAGTTATTTCTGGGTGTGGTGCTAAGTATATGAGCCCGGATTTGATGCAGGTGCTCTTACTTGCTGAGCCACCTGGCTGCCCCTGAAGAGTATTTTTTTTTTAAAGAATATTTCCATCTTTTTTTTTTTGCCTTTTTTTGGAGGGCAATTGGGGTTAAGTAACTTGTCCAAGGTTATATGGCTAGTTCTTTTGTGTGGGTGTTAAGTGTCTGAGGTGGGAACCAAACTCAGGTCTTCCTGACTCCTGGGCCAGCATTTCACTCACTGCACCACCCGCCCAGGTATTTGCATCTTTATCATTTTGACTTGTGCTCTCCCTGACCACACCCATCCCCTTCCCCCTTTTCTTCTTTCACTAAATCTCTCAGGAAATTTAACAGAAATAGACTACAGGCATACCTTGGAGATATTGCAGGTTCAGTTCCAGATCATTGCAATAAAGAAAATATTGGAATAAAGAGTAACAGAGTACCAGGCCTAGAATCAAGAAGACTCATCTTCCTGAGTTCAAATCTAGCTTTACATGCTTACTAGCTGTGTCACCCAGGGAAAGTCACTTGACCCTGTTTGCCTCAGTGTCTTCAAATGTAAAATGAGTTAGAGAAGGAAAAGGAAAACCACTCAAGTATCTTTGCCAAGAAAACCCCAAACAAGGTCATGAAGAATTGAATCACGACTGAAAAATGACTGAACAAAAAAGAAAAAGAAAATGAAGAAATGGCCTTAAGCATGTCTCTTCTACTTATTCCCATAGTACATAGCAAGTTCACTCCTGGACAAGGAAATGAATAAAGTAAGCTTTGGAAAAATTTTGCTTCTGACCCTATAATTTGAACATAAGATGCAGCACTAACTAAATTTTAACTTGAAAATAGAATTCTAGTCTGTGTGAAATGATTTATAGCCAGAGGACTGAAGATGAAACATGCCACCTGCTTCCTATTAACAAGATGATAGATTTAAAATGAAGAAACATACATACTTAGATATGGGCAATGTGGGAATATATTTTTACTGGGTTATGTATATTTGTTACAAGGGTTTTATGTTTTCTTTCTTAAAAATTGTTCAGTGTTGGGTAGTAAGAGAGATAATAAATACTTTTATAAATAAACAAGCAAATGAATGAATGAATAAGTAATTGAACAAATAAATGAAAAATAAAGCACTGATAGTCACCCACAACAAAAAAAAGAGAGAAAAGGAATGATTTTTTTCCACAACACTTATTTGTCCAAAGTTTACAAAAGTCCTCAAGGTCAAGTTTTTGGTTGCATTTTCATCACCTTCCTACAAACTCCCCTAACCATTAAGGTTTCCATCAATTGCTTACTTGAGAACACATGAGTTTTCGATTTCAGTAAACCTGAAATCCATTGTACTGCTTAAAAATTGCATTATGAAGTACGATAGTGAATACAGAAAGAGTTGAACAAGGTTGGTAGAACAGGGGTTATAGACAGACTGATGATAAGAAAGACCCAGTTATAAATTCAAATTGGGTAAACAAAGTAGAATTTGTCTCAGTTAATGAATCTTCCCTTCTTTCCCACACACTAAACATGTTTTCTGACTTTTTTTGTTCCCCTGCAGCTATTAACGTGGCTGGCTCAGTTGAATAGAGCTAAGGGCAGTAGACAGAAGAATAATTTGCCAGGATTTTTGTCTCTGGTGTCATAGAAGAGATCCATCATCATCTCCAAAAGAGCGTGAATCATAACAGAACAAGCCTGCTTGAAGCAGCTGGCTACAAATCCTCAGGAATACACTGACCTGTAACAGGCACAACTTTCTTTGATCCTATGGATTTGTACCAAAGACAAGAAGAGTATTTTTTTTTAAAAGGAGGTATTTCCATCTTTATCATTTTGACTTGTGCTCTCCCTGACCACACCCATCCCCTTCCCCCTTTTCTTCTTTCACTAAATCTCTCAGGAAATTTAACAGAAATATACTACAGGCATACCTTGGAGATATTGCAGGTTCAGTCCCAGATCATTGCAATAAAGTAAATGTCAGAATAAAGAGTCACATGAATTTTTTTATTTCCCAGTGAATATAAAAGTTATGTTTACACCATGCTGTAGTCTATTAAGTGTATTATAGTATTATGTCTAAAAAAAAACCCAATATACATACCTTAATCTAAAAATGGCTTATTACTAAAAAAAAAAACACTAACCATCATTTGAGACTTCAGCAAGTCTTAGTCTTTTTGCTGATGGAGGATCTTGCCACCATGTTGATCAGGGTGGTTGCTGAACACTGAAGTGACTGTAGAAATTTCTTAAAAAAAAAAAAAAGACTACAGGGCAACTGGGTGGCACAGTGAATAGAACACCAGCCCTGGAGTGAGGAGGACTGGAGTTCAATTCCAACCTCAGAGACTTAACACAAAAAACTAGCTGTGTGACCTTGGGCAAGTCACTTAACCCCAATTGCCCTACCTTCCCCCTCAAAAAAGAGGGGGAAAATAACCAAAAAAAAACACAACCATTGCTAGGTGGTACAGTGGTTAGAGTGTTAAGTCTAGAGTCAAGAGGACCTGAGTTCAAATTCAGCTTGAAACAGTTACTAGCAATGTGATGCTGGGCAAGTCACTTAACTCTGTTTGCCTTAGTTTCTGGAAATGAACTGGAGAAGAAAATGACAAATCACCACAGTATCTTTGCCAAGAAAACCCAAAATGGAGTCATGAAGAGTCGGACATGACTAAAAACGACTGAACAGAAAACGACTGAACAACAGTAATTGGATTCACTGAAATAGCACATGTCATGTTTCTATCTGAACAGTAGGTGTCACCCACTCTCAGCCTTTCTCTGGAAGAGAGTGCCACTAAATCAGCATTAGTGATATTTTACCTTCTCTTCTACCTTTCTCAGGTTAAAGGAGAACAATTTGCTCCCAACATAAGCAATATTAAAAGGCTATACACACACATATACTATCAAATTTTATATTACATTATACTATTATATGTGTGTAAACGTGTATATATACACATACATATATACATATACTGCATATATACTATTTTAAAAATGGAGAATGGGGTATTGGTGTGGAAAATGGGAATTGCCATTGGTAGGTCCCTTTTGAGTTTCAAAACACATTAAGATGGATGTTGAGGAAAACATTTCTGGCACAGGTTTAAGAATACCTAGGCACAGAACAGACCAAATTCCCCAGATTCCTTCAGAGATAATTTGTTAAGGTTTGGAACCGGTTGATTGTTGTTCTTCCTTGTCAAAGAGTACCAAAATGACTATGCTAGAGTCAAGTTTCAGTGTGTTGGACTATGGCTGATCAAACCAATATGAGCTCGGAATGTTCTACCATAGGTAGGGCACAAAGAGTCCATGTGAATATTTGGGATGGATTCTCTAAATCTGCACATTTCACATTTTTTTTTGAGCTATTTCCATTCTGCTTGTGAACGATTGCCCTGTGTGAGTTTTCCACAAAATACTCTTTTTGGCAAGCAAACATTTTGCATCTGAACAACATGTTCAACCCATCAGAGTTGAGCTCTCTGAAGTAGAGTTTGAATGCTTGGCAGTTTAGTTCAAGTAAGGACCTCAGGGGCTGGTATCTTATCCTGCCAGGTGATCTTCAGAATCTTCCTAAGACAATTCAAATGGAAACTGTCCAGGTTTCACAGGAATACAACAATGAGGTCAGCCATACAGTCCAGTACCCTCATTTTATACAAACTGAGGCCTAAAGTAGATGAGGAGTCAAACTTCAGTCTTCTAATTTCCAAAACCAGGGCTCTTTCCACTCTCCCTCATTCGAGTGGGTGTTCCTTTCACAAAGGATCCCTGTGCTTTTTTGTATTCATTGAATATCCAATTAATTGGAAATATTACTGATTCTCCTTCTGCAACTTCTCTTCCATCTGTCCCCTTTTTCTCTACTTACACTACTATCAGAGGGTTTCAGGTCCTCAAACTCTCTCACTTGAGCTATTTCCAGTCTTCTAATAGATCTCCCCATTCCAATTTCTTTTTTCTACAACCCATCCTCCACACAGCTGCCAAATTTATATTACCTAAAGCACACATCTATTTAATGTCACTTCTCCTGCTCAAGAAGTTTCAATGACTTTCTATTGCCTCTAGGATAAAATATAAACTTTTCTGCTAGACATTTACAATCCTTCCTAATCAGGCTCCGCTTATCTTTCCAGATAAATTCCACACTACTTCCCCCTCACATTCCCTCTTTTCTGGCCTGATGGACCTGTTTCCTATAGGCCATGTGCTCCTTCTATGCCTTTGTACAAGCTGCCTCCCCTTGTCTGAAAAGCTTTCTCTCCTCATTTCTACTCTTGTAATTCCTAGCAGCCTTATGTTCAGCCCTAGTGCTAACTCCTCCGAGAAGTCTGTCTTTCTTAATCTCCTGGGTTGTTACTTCTCTTACTAAGCACATTATTTTATATTTTTTGTTCACATATTGCACTTACTTCTCTATGTATATGCTCTTTCAATTCCATTTCAGTCAATAAACATTTATTAAGTGCTTACTTTGTGCCAAGCACTGTGTTAAAAGGCAAAAGACAGTTCCTGCCCTCAAAGAGCTTACACTCTAAGGAGAGAGACAACATGCAAACAAATATATACAGAGCAAGCTATATAACTGACAAATAGAAAATAACCAAAGAATTAAGGGAATTAGGGGAGGCTCCTTGTAGGAGGTGGAATTTTAATTGGGACTTAAAGTAAGTCAGGAAAACCAATAGATTGGATTCTCCTTGATATTAGAAACTATTTAATTTTTGTTTTATTCCCAATGCCTAACATAGTGCTTGGCATATTAATAGGCTCTGGATAAATGTTGAATCAGGTAAGGTGAGGGAAATAGCTAGTTGTTCATAAACTGCTTTTCAAGGGCAGCTAAGTGGTGCCAGAGTGCATTGAGCACTGGAATCTGGAAGTCCTGAGTTCAAATTCAATCTTAGACATTTCCTATCAAGTCACTTTAACCCCTATTTTATCTTAGTTTCCTCATCTGTGAAATGGGGATAGTGAAGAGGGTAAGGGTGCAATGATGAGGTATAGGGTTAGGGGTGCTTGAGACACCAAAATACCAAAATTAAAACACGGGTCTTGCAGAATGAAATCACCTCAAGTCTTCTCTCAGCCAAAGAAAAGTAAAGTTTATTAAAAGTTCTGCTTGTATTGGACACAGAGTAAGTCTGTGCTAGAAAATTCTATGGTGTTCTCACACCACATGAGGGCAAGATGTGTCATATACAGAAAGGTTATGGGTGGGAGGAATCTAGGGGTAGTGTAGAGGAGGAATTTGGGTAGGGTCTTCAGGAGGAGTTAGAGGTAAATGTGGGATGTTGCTGGAGGCTCCCTGGAGATGACAGTAAATTAGGCCAGTTCTAGGGTGGATTGATATTTTGATAGGTTCAAGGGTGGGAAGTAGGTGGACAATGGAGGGCTAGGCTAGTAAATAGAGGTTTGGGCCCAGTCACAAAGTAAGGTTTATGGGTTTATGCAAATGCCTCATCAAATGGGATGATTTAATCCCGAGTTCAAGGGGGGTTCCCAGAACCTGTACCTTAAGGACTCAAGGAGAGCTCAAAGGGGTTCCCAGAGCCTATACCTCATCAGATAGCAATAGCTCCTACCTTCCAGGGTTCTTGTGAGGAATAAATGAGATAAAAATTATAAGTCATTTAGCACAATAGAGACAGATCTACATCTAGATATGTATATATATATGTGTGTGTGTGTGTGTGTATACATTTATTTATATAGATATAGATAGATATTTACACACAAATAAGTTAGGGACCAAAGAAATAAATAATCTGTAACAACTCTTTATAATTCTGGACTTTTAAGATGACTGTACCCAGAAAGTTGCCTTGCCCCATAAGCCCCTCCAGATCCTGCTGCCTAGGAGCTAAGCTTTCTAAATCTAGTTATCTTGTGTTGGGGAGGAATTGTTTTAATCTGGTAAGAATCATATTAAATCTAAATACTTTTAGTCATTAACAAGTTACAGAAAAAAAGCCATATTTGCAAGAATAACAAAGTAGTTATGCTCTTTTTTGTGCCTCTCAATGGCAGAATCAAAGCAAAAATCACTATACTGATTAATAATAAGTAAAAAAAATTTTTATCTGGGAGGTCATACTTTCATATATTAAAACATAACCTAAACATAATGTCAAATGCCAAAGGCAGTCCCCCACTACCACCAAAAAAAAAAGTTTCATTTCCAATGACTCCTTTTCTCTTAGAAAGTTTACTTGCTACATTTATTTTCCCCATTCCCTGTCTCCCCTGTACTCTTTTGCTGAATTTCTCCTTTCACCTCTTTCTGCTGAGGCTTTCAGTTTGCTTTGTCTCTATCAAATCCAGGTAGAGGAAGGGGCTGAGGGCCACAACCTTTGAAACTTCTTAATGAGTGATCAAGGAGCAAGGGACTTGGAAAGAAGCTTCAAAGATTAAAAACTCTGTCAGGGACTTTTACGCCTATGTAAAGTTCCTATGAGCTCAGTCTTAGGATTGGTTTGTGGTGTTTTTTTTTTTTTTAGGGACTAGTTTAAACCTTTCTTTTATAGTCTCAAGATTCAATTGTGTGTGTGTATGTATATGTTTTTTTTTTTTCCAAAAAAGGGAGTTGTTCTTGAGCAAATTTCTGTAATCAGTAACCTAAGGAACTTGGGCATTTAGACCTCTCCTCCCCATAAAACAGACGTACTACATACTGAACACGTATGCAGGCTCAAATTAACTTTGTTTCTATAATGAAATCTTCTGAAGTATTTCAGGACTTACAACATGCTTTACAGCTGTAATAGAGATCACTGACCTCACCACTGAAAAGAAATACAAAGAATTCAGGGATAAAACTGCTGCCTGCAATACCTGGGGCTGGGTTGCAGTGGGGTGGGGTGGAAGGGGGTGGGGGTGGGGACAGAGAAGGCAGAGGAATTAAGGTAATTATTAAAGTAATTTATTAGCCACGACCTTGTCTCATGATCAGTAAAATATTTCTTTTTCTTCATTCAAACAGTTCAGTCACATTTTTTTTAATGGAGTTGTGAAAGGTCCCATTGGGTCAGATTTGTTCCATTCTTTGCCTGTGAATAGAGTCCAAGCCTAGCCCATAGTCTTCCAGTCTTGCTTTCTCAATGTTTCATTTGGTCCTACTTGTAAAAGTTTCCAATTATGACCCAGCCACCCCCTTCCTCCCTCCACCCCCTTCAGATTTTAAAAGAAAACAATCATTTAAAAAGCAAAAATTCCTCTATTTCTTAAGCTCCAACAGGAAATGTGCCACCTTTTTATTAATCCTAATTTTTCCCTTATTTTCCTTCCATATCCTCAAATAATGTCTCCTAGTCCTTCAGATACTTGGAGGAGTCATCCCAGGCTTCCTTGCTCCTAGTACCCCCAAGTAATCTATACTTAATTCTTATAAAACTTTGTCATGAGTCCAGTTTATTTCTGATGGAGTTAAAACGGTTTCCACAACTGTTCCCTTATTTATAAAGCTCACAAATGTTACATGGCATGTAATGCTATACCAGCTAATGAATCTCCCTGAACATTTGCAAGGGGAGGGATTTATATCCAATTTGTTACAAAGGAGGGAGATGGAAGAGATGAAAACTGCATATCCCATTTTCCTTAGAGGTCTTTTGGATTTGTGTGCTAATACTGAAATCGAAGAAGAGGGAGGAGAAAGCTGCTGAGGATGGAGAGAAAAGCGAGAGGAGGTGGAGCTTACTGTGAGTTCAGGAAATAAAACCCCAAGCTAGAGCTAAGGGCTTTCACACGTGAAGAAGCTACTCTTCCTTTGCTTACGGATAGGATAGAGATGGAGAACTCCAAGCCATAAGATAGAAAGAGGGAAAACAAAACCACGCACAGGAAGAAAAGAGACTAGCCTATAAGAATAAATGAGAACACTGGGGAAAATCTGAAGGCAGGAGCTGGGAACTGGAGGAGAGAGGAAGGGAAAGGAAAATCCACACCCTGTGGAACAAAATCTAGAGCAAACCGGCTGTCTGCAGTTTGTTTTTCTGAAAGAGAAGAAAGCACCTGGGGATTGTCTTTTTTTTTTTTACCCAAGATTCAGTAAATGAAAAAATACTATTATACTCATAGCAAAAACAAACAAAAAAGACTGATCTGAGCTAAAACCCAGTTTGGATTTTGGTCCGAAGAGAGAGCTGAAGGGAAATCCAAACTGTCTTTTTCAGTGCATCTGAATGAAGCAGCTGCCTGTGTAAACTGAGCAGATTCAAGCCCTGGTTCAGGAGATCCACATCCCCTCACTCCTGTGAATTCTAAAGGGAGTAGCTGGTACAGTTCTATTTTTGTACACATGTCTATTTTTCCTTTTTAAACCACTTTTCTTTGGTGGCAACCTAGAGCGACAGAAAAGTGTCTTAATTATACTAATATAAATTTGAGATTTTCTTTTTTGTCTGCACGTGCCTTTTTTAAAGGGCCGGGAGGAAGGTTCATTTTTTTAGGGAAAGGACATTTTCATTTGAAAGCCTTAGGAAGAAATACAAATAGATAAGTAGGTAAAGAGAGGAAATTTCAGTGGTTGATTTTTTTTTTTCTGGGGGGGGGAAAAAAAAAAAAAAAAAGATGGAAGAAAAGGCCAGGCACCGAAACAACGCTGAAAAGAGCCCGTCAGGCGGGAGCGAATCTGATCCTGGTCCAGATTCTGGTTCTGGAGGGGGTGGAGTAGCACTGAAGAAAGAGATTGGACTGGTCAGCGCTTGCGGCATCATCGTAGGTGAGTCTAACTGGTTTTCCTTTATTTCTGTGGGAGCTAAATGGGGTTATAGATCATTTCTCCCTCACCCCCTTCCTCTCGTCCCTTGTAGAATCACATGGCAACTAAAGAATTCTTCTCTATCCTCCTTGAAACAACTGGTAAAGCACCTAGAATTCACCTATGCCTCTTCCCCACTGGTTAAGACAGAGGGGAGTGAGCTGCAGGGATTCACAAATTATACTGCCATTCATTTAAAGCCAAGTAGCCAATAAAACTTGACTAAATGCTGCCAAAGATGAATGGAGTCATCACTATTTATCTTTGTGACCCGTGTGAGGTGGTAGTTGTTCTTAGAGGGCTCGTAGAAACATCAGGACTCCGGCTGTAGCTTTGAGTAATTCTGCTTTCTGTCCTAATGAATGTACCTACCCAACTCTTCAGATTGCAGATCGTATCAGTCTTTCTTAGAGACGCAGCAATGACTTGAAAATGGAGCCTGGGAAGAACAGACAGATAAAAGTTATTTTCTGAAGCTGGAGGCCTATACACCCCATTGATCCTGGGTCTCCCTGAAAAAGTGACTTAATAGAAAGCCAACGGGTGTGTTGCATCATCTCTGAATGATCTATAGTGCCTTAGTCCAGTTTCTAGGCAACACTCTTTCTAGGGAAGCATTGGAATGGTGGATAATAGCAATTTGCTCCTTCTATCCTGGGGAAGTTACTGTGTCTCTATTTAACTCTCTTCTTAGGAAATTATGTTGTGATTATATTTGCCTGTCAGCTTCTCCCTTTTAACCTAAGTTTTAAAACTTATTGTATTCTGATGCCCAGGAATTGCCTTATCTGGATTATCACATTCCAGGCACCCCAGAGAGTGATTTCTTTTGGACTCTGAGACGTGGAAATATCTGGCTAGAAAAGGCCAATTCAGATAAACTTCACACCTTTTCTCTGGCTTTGATCATTGTTATTTACTTCCTATCTATTGTCCATATTATTGTTTAAATTGGGGGCCTGGGGAGCTCATTTCTTCATATTCACATTACTTCAGCCTGAGGGAGAGGGTTAAGTGGTTTGGGGATGGGGTGGGGGACCTGTCTGGCATCTACAATTCCCCCAGAGCCTAACATAAAAAGATTATATAGTAAAAAAAAAAAAAAACCTGATTCTCTTACTGACTTTGATTTGCCTAGTTTGTATCTCTCCCCAAAGGATCTCAGCTAAGGACACAAAATAGGTACCACCACATGCTAGCAGTAGGGTCTATAAATAGCCTGTCACCTTGTTCGCCAGTTTGACTGAGAGGATTAAATATTTTTATTCTCTTTTAATCAGGTTTTGATCAAGGATCATACACACAAACATTCTTACTCCCCAAGTCTTCCAATACTTACACATTTTTATTTCTGTATGATACAGTGAGTTGTAATCCATCTTATATACAGAATGGCTATAAAGAAATTTCTGTTTAATTTAAGGAATCTGAGGAAGTGGAGGATGCTGACCTTCTATGAATAACTATCTCAGCTGTGTGAACTGGGGTTGTTGATCCATGAACTTATGTCATAGTTTTTGTGTGAGAACAGTTTAATCTTGGATCCACTGAGGCACCAGAAAATGTCATTCTAGTTAAAAAATAACAGCTCTGGTGTTCTGTAGTGACAAAAGAGCTTATGTGTTTGTTGTTTAAAGAGATAATGAGCAATATTTTTCTCAGGAGTCAGCTCCCTTATGGATACCATTCTGCCCAAATATGAACTAAAGAGATGATTGCTTGCTTTTTAAGATGACTTGACTTTGGCTGCAAGACTGCTTCTCTGGAGGCATTGTACAATGGTAAGAGAGATGTGTTTGGAGCCTGAGAGCTTGGGTTCAAATTTTGACCTTGGGCAATTTAATCTCTTCAAGACTCAATTTTCTGGTTTTGAAATAGAGGGCTGGTCCCTTTCAATGTTAAATCTATCATCCTAAACGAAGATTGCTGGTACCTGAGGGTTATACACAGTCTGCTATTAAGTAGTCAAGTTCATTCTAGGGAGAATTTTGGCCTGGGCAGAGAGATTTCTTTCCTCTACTAAATTGTCCTCTACTTTCCTGTACTAAATTGTCACAAATAGTATTTTTCATACAGAGTTGAGTAATGGCACTACAGATCTGAGGGTTAAGGAGGAAAGGACTAATGGAATGCCAAAAAGGGGAAATTATGTTTTGGTTATTGAGTTAGTAGAGAAATTCGACCTGCCCTCACACTACCTGATTCCTATATCAGTTGAATTTAACAAGCATTGAGAGGGCACTGTTCTAAACTCTAGGGACAAAACAAAAAAAAGTCCCAGTCCTCAGGGTGCTTATACTTTACTAAATTCTGATGGTAAAACTGGCTTAGATACATGGGTGGGGAACCTGAGACCTTGAGGTCACATGTGACCCTTGAGTGCAGCCTCTTAATTGAGTCTTAAGTTTTACACAACAAATCCTTTTATTAAAGGGATTTGTTCTGTGAAGTTTAGATTCAGCCAAAGGGCCTCATTTGAGCCTCATAGGGCCTGCCGCTGGCTCCCCACCTCTGGCTTAGAATTAAGTATTATGTACACAGAAAAATAAATTTGAAATATGCAAAGTAAAAGAGTAATTTGGTGAGTGAGAGTTTGGAAAGTTAGGAGTGTCTGGAAAGGGCTCTTAGAGGATGTACTTGATCTGAGGCCTTTTAGGAGCCTAGGCATTAAAGAAGAGAGAGAGCATTCTAGACCTAAGGGGGGGCAGTTTGTACAAAGGCCAAGAGGTAAGCCAGGACTTTTATGTATAGAGAACAAACCTGGGCCAAATTTAAACTACTCTAAGGGAAATAATGTGAAATTTGACTATGTGTTGGTGAGAGATTGTGAAAGGGCTTTCAAGGCCACATAGTATTTTATCAGATGTTAGAGGGATGAACAAAACCATACCTACCTGGGAAATATTTTGGCTCTTAGAAGATAGATTTATCCAGTTAGTAAACCTATTTTAAACACTAAGAATGTGAAAAATTGGATATTAGGCAATGGTGGGGGGGATTTAAAGTAGGGAAGTATGGCTTTCCATGTCTTGTCTCTCCCTATTAGAACTGAGCTTCTCGAGAGCAGGGACTGGACTATTTTATGCTTGGCACAATATTGGCTTTGTACTTAGCACTTTGCTTTGCATGTAGTGAGTGATTAAGAAATTCTTTTTGTGATGTCTGCTACACAAACTAGACAGTCTATCACTTGGCTTTGGGCATTTTCTCTGGCTGCCTCTCCTGCCTGGAATGCTCTTCCTCTTCCAGTCCTACTGTGTTTCCCCGATAATAAGACACTGTCTTATTAATTTTTTTGGACAGAAAAACACCAGAGGGCTTATTTTCAGGGGAGGGCTTATTTTAATGAACATTGACAGCAATTTTAATAAACAGGTAAATGTGAACAAAAAAATGTACCTTTATTCAATAAGCAAATCACTGGGGAAGAACAGGATGACGCGCTCTGGATGCAGTTTGGAGCGCGTCGTGCGTTTGGGAGGGGACAGTGCATACAGAGGGTACCGTAATATAGCGTGTAGCGCAGGGGATCACCTTCACTACAGTAGCAATCTCGATAGGGCTTATTTTGGGGGGAAGGCTTATTTTAGAGGAATCTTACACAGTAAGGGGAGGGCTTATTTTCGGGATAGGTCTTATTATCGGGGAAACACGGTACTACCTACCTCCCTGGCTTAAGTTTCAACTAAAATCTCATTTTTTATTGGAAGGCTTTCTCAACCTCTCTACTTCCAGAGCCTTGCCTTCCCTCAGTTATCACCTATCCATCCTGTAAATAGCTTGCCCTGCATATAGATGTTGCCTCCCCCATTAGACTGTAAGCTCCTCGAGGTCAGGGACTGTCTTTTGCCACATTTTGTATTACCAGTTTTTAGCACAGTGCCTGGCACATGGTAGAGGCTTGGTAAATGTCTACTCAAAGTTTATTCAAATGTACATTTTTCTGTTTTTCAAATCTTTCCTTCCCTGTGTTAGTTAAGAAAAGAACACTTGAATATATAAGCCAGCTAGGTGAAACAGTGGATAGAACTTGGGAGTCAGGAATTTCAGAGTTCAAATTCTGACTCAAGACATTCTCACTTGACCCTGGACAAGTTAATTAAACCCCTCTGTGTCTTGGTTTCCTTACCTGTGGGAACTATGAGGCACAATAAATAATATTACCCACCTCTGTGGGTCATTATGATAACAGGTAAAGTGCTTTGCAAACTTTTAAAGTGTTATCTAGAGAACAAAGACAAGCACATTATAAATCTAATTGGAAATGGATACATAAATGCCAAGGGAAAAATAATAGAGACGTTCATATGATCTTAGCTATTGTAGACTTTTTGGAACTAAGTGTTAAGGGATGTCGAGTGGAGAAAATGATTTAGGTGAACTATAGACAAATAGAAAAATAGATCATAAACAAAAGTTTTTGTTTAAAACTTAAAAAAAAAAAGGTTTTGTTTAAAACTTTTAAAGTAAAGACAACTAAGAAGGGATGGAAGCAGTGGTGCAAGCTACTGGGTAGGCAGAGGGTGGTAGATAAGTGGATTTGGAAGTTCTCAGCTTCCCAAGATTATGTCTATAGTGTGATAGCATAGTCTGGCACCATTATGGGGGAGGGCGGAGGGGGAAAGGAAGATGCCTAAAAAAGGAACAAACAGACCCAAATCTGAAAACAAACAGATTCAAATTCTAGTGCAAATCAGTGATGAAATTGGCCTATGTGAGTGGTCAGTGCACTTTCAGCCTAGATGAGATAGGAAGATCTGATCTTTAAAAAAAAAGACAATAAAACTGGATTCAAGTCCCAGCTCTGTGCCTAACTAACACCATGACTTTGGATAAATCACTTAACTTCCCTTTACCTCAGTTTCCTCAAACATAGGTTTTGACTATAAAATACAATTGCAAGTAAAATTAATAAGCATTTATTTTGTGACTACCCTGTCTAGGCACTGAGTGGTTTGAAGAGATTAACTTGCCTCCCAGAGGAAATTAAGTAACATTTTTACAAATCAGTAAGGAAGATTTGCTCAAATACAGTCTGGATTAACATTTCAGAATTGAGCAACTAGCTAGTATCAAATTCCTCCTGGAATACTCCCTCAGGGAATTTATTCAGAGCCTTATCAATAATTTAATTGAATAGGAGGTGGTAAAAGGGCCAGTGGTATACCAACTGGTTGCTAGGGGGGGGGGGGGAAGAAGGCTAGCACTTGTGTCCCCAGCCCTTATCTTTACCTTTAAAGTATAAGAAGTTGTCCTTTAATCCCTTTATCTAATGAAAGGCCTTTTTGTCCTCTTGTCATCCTTCTTGGCTCCACTTTACCCCACCCCAATCTTAGAAAGGGCTTAAACAGAAAAATATTATTTCTTCATATTTATAAAATAAAAAATTGGAGTTTAAATTTACTTCCACAAAACTTAGTGGTACTAGCACTGAATGCTACAAAGGTTTATGTGGCCAAGCTTAGCTCTAGATGGAAGAGAGATACCACCCTCCTCCCCTAAAGTCATTGTAAAGGTAAAAGAATAATGGATATGAATCATTGTATATCATTTTCAGACTTTTTCCATATTTTAATTAATTTTGTTTTTCTGTTTGCCCCCTTGATGCAGAACTAGTAAGGTCTCAACTAATTCTGCAGGATACCTTTTCAAGTCCTCTCTAACCTTTGCTCTGAGATTATCTACAACTTATCCTGAATATGTTTTGTTTGCATATTGTCTCCTCCATTAGACTTCAAACTCTCTGAGGGCAAGGTCTGGTCTCCCCTTTCTTTTGTATCCCCAGTGCTTAGCCCACTGGACCTGGCTACATGATAGGCCCTTAAAAATGCTTATTGCTGGGGCGGCCAGGTAACACAGCGAGTAAGAGCACCGGCCCCAGAGTCAGGATGACCTGGGATCGAATCCGGGCTCAGACACTTAGCACCCACCCAGAAACACCTGGCCCTGTAACCTTGAGCAAGTTACTTAACCCCAATTGCTTTATTAAAAAAAAATGCTTGTTGCCCTGTCTTGACTTGACCTTTGACTTGCCCCTGCTTGTAGCTACTTATTGTGTTTCCCCGATAATAAGACACTGTATTATTTTTTTGGACAGAAAAACACCAGAGGGCTTATTTTCAGGGGAGGGCTTATTTTAATGAACATTGACAGCAATTTTAATAAACAGGTAAATGTGAACAAAAAAATGTACTTTATTCAATAAGCAAATCACTGGGGAAGAACAGGATGGCGCTCACTGCTGCAGCTCTGATTGGATGCAGCTCGGAGCGCGTCGTGCGTTTGGGGGGGGAGACGGTGCATACAGAGGGTACCGTAATATAGCGTGTAGTGCAGGGGATCACCTTCACTACAGTAGCAATCTCAATAGGGCTTATTTTGGGGGGAAGGCTTATTTTAGAGGAATCTTACACAGTAAGGGGAGGGCTTATTTTCGGGATAGGTCTTATTATCGGGGAAACACGGTACATCATTTTCTTCAAACAAATCATTTTAAAAAATTAAGTTCCTGTTAAAATTAAGTTTGTGTTGGAAGCAAGTATTACTAAATTTTAATTCAATCAACACTTTTAAGTGACTATGTCCTAAACACCAGAGATCTAAAAACAAAGGAATCCTTCGGAGAAAAAGACCTAAGTAAGATGGCCACAGAGCTGATGAATGAGTGTTTTACCTGAACCTTAGTTGCATATGGCATGCTTGAGGATCACAGAGTTAAGCCTTTAATTAGCACTTTTTTATCCTTATTTCCTTTTAAGGGTAGCCATGATCTTTAGGGGACAATTTATGTTCCAGAGATTCAGAACATTTTTTGACTGGTTTTTCTCCACCATGCAAATTAGCATGAACCCTGAGGGTAAACTGTAGAAATCAGGTCACATCTAAAAGGAAATCCAACTGTTGGTTTGAGAATTTCAAGCTGAGGGACTAAGTAAAATCCTCCCCTTGCTTCTTTTAGGTTTTGGTTTTTGTTTTAACAAATGTGTGCTTCTGTGGAAACTCATGTATATTTGCAAAGCTGAAACTCTGGGATTCTTTTGACGTAGACGACAGTTTGCTAACTAGGGTGTCAGGTCAGGTTCCTTGAGCAATAATACACTTAACCTTTCTGTTTCTTAGCCTCAGATTTCTCATCTGGAGGATGGAGAGGTTGGGGTTCTAAACCTGGAACCTCCCACCTTTGGACACTGGATGGATTTCAGGTTCTCTGTAAATTTGGATGGTTAGAAAAAATTACATCTTTATTTTCACTAACCTCTAACTGAAATTTAGTTTTTACTAAAGTAATGAATTTTTAATAACATTCTGAGAAGAGTTCCATAGGTTTGATCAATGGCCTTAAAGGAAGGGTCCTTGATGATCTTTGGTCACTTTTCAACCCTAACATTCTGTGATTTTTATTTTCCAGATCTCCTTGTTTTCCTTAGCAAGGTTTTAACCAGGAGGGTGGTAACTCAGGTGGAAAAGGAGAGAAGACATGGAAAGGAAACTCTTGTGTATGTGTGTATGTTTCTGTGTATGTATTGTGTGTTTGTGCTAATCGATGTTGGGGGTATATATCACAAACTATGGAGAAGAGATGGTTGGTTGATTGTAGGTGGGAGTGAATTCCAGGTGAGAGCCAGAAACGTTTTTTTTTAGAAACACAGTCTTGGAATTTAGGGATGGGGAGGGGGCGGTTCGGCATGACAAGGTGGATCTCTCTCTTTATCTCATCTCCACCTCCTGGGGTCTTTGACTTCCTTCTAGTCTCAGCTAACATCCCACCTTCTGTGAGATTTAATGTGAATACATTTTTTCTGAGATTATCTGCAATTTATATTGTGTGTTACTGATGAGGTCAATGGTGGGAAGTTGCTGGAGGCTACCTGGAACGACTGACTATGGTGGGCTAGGCCAATTCTAGGGTGGATTGTATTTTGATAGCTCTAGAGTGGTAAGTAGATGGACAGTGGAGGGCTAGGCTTGGTCCCAGCCTCAATATAAGGCTTATGGCCTGATGCAAATGCCTCATCAAATAGGATGATTAGTTGGGGGGGGTTCCCAGAGTCTGTACCCCAAAGATTCAAGGAGAGCTCAAGAGGGCTCCCAGAGCCCATACCTCATCATTAGCACCTCTCTTTAGACTGGGAGAGCTTCTAGGGCATGAATTGTTACCTTAAAAAAAAGCCTTTAATGAGGTCTTTGCAAACTATAAAAATTTACTTCAGAAGTGAATCATAGATTGTAGAGCTGGTTGGGGCCTCAAAAGACATGTAGTCCAACTCCCTTGTTTTTCAGATAAGGAAACTGAGCCCTGAGGGGCTTAAGTTACTTGCCCAATGTCACACAAGTATGCATCAGATGCAGATTCCAATCTAGTCCTAGTCCTAAATGGATTTTGGTCCATTTGATGGCTAAGCTCATTAAGTAGGTTTGAAAATCACCCCCTTACTCAGGCTTCTCTTTGAAGTGGTAGGAAGGATTTAGTTTCAATTCATTCCTGGTCGGTGAGAAAAAAAAAACAAAACTACTTTAGATTACAAAGCTAACTGGAGGCAGGAAACAGAGAGTGGAAGAGGAATGAATCTTTGTCTTTGGGGGGGGGGGGGAGCCAGGGCAATTGGGGTTAAGTGACTTGCCCAAGGTCACACAGCTAGTGCTAAGTGCCTGAAGCCAAATTTGAATTCAGGTTTTCCTGACTCCAGGGCAGGTGATCTATTCACTGCTTTACCTAGCTGCCCCATGAGGAGTGAGTCTTAAACATTTCAATTTAAACAAAAAGGTACTATACATACTCTGTACTGAGCACTGTGTGAGGACAAGGTAAAAAGATTTATCTTGCGCTCATACCTTAAGGTAGGTAAACACATACACAAATATCATAAGATAAAATGATAGCTAGAATACTATCATAGATTTAGAAGGTGGAAGGGATCTTAGAGGCCATTGAGTCCAACCTCTTTATTTTATAGATGAGGAAACTGAGGCTGAAAGGTTGTGACTTGCCCAGGGCTCCATAGCTAAGTATATGGAGGCAATAATTAAAATCAGGTTTTCTTGATTCTAAGGACCCAGGACCTTGTTCTCTGTGGAGGGCACTCTTAGATGCCTACTTGAGGCAGCAAAGTGGCCCAGGTGGTAGCAGCTTGTGGATGATTTTGAAGGAGTTTGAATTTTACATAATAAGCATTGAAGAGTTTTTGATGAGAAGAGTGGCCAGAACATAGGACCATAGAATGGGAGCTGGAAGGGGTTTCAGAGACCATCCAGTCATTCTCTTCATTTTTTTTTTTGCCTTTTGGAGGGCAATTGGGGTTAACTTGCCCAAGGTTACAAGGCTAGGTATTTTTGTGTGGGTGTTAAGTGTCTGAGGCCTGAACCGGGTCCTCCTGACTCTGGGGCCAGCGATTTACTCACCTAGCCACCCCTATTCTCTTCATTTTTTACAGATGAGGAAATTGAAGTCTAAGGAGATTACATTTGTGACATTTGTCAATATCACACAGATACTAAGTATCTCTGTGGATGAGGAAAATTGGTTTGACAATAGTGTGAAAGGTAATTTGAAGAGAGAAGGAAGGTACATTCGAGATTTGTTAGGCCACAATTTTATTCTAGTTAGGTGGTGATAAGGGTATCTGTTTTCGGCAGTGGGAATAGAGAGTAGGGTATAGATAATAAAAGATACTACTATGCATGTAGACTCATTGAGCACTTGACCATGTAGGTATGAAAATAGGACATTGTCAAAGACAAAACCAATGTTTAGAAAAGAGCTGATTGGGTAAATTATAGTACCATTGATAGAATTGTGGCATTCAGAAGGGGAAGCAGTTTTGGTCCTATTGAGTCTGAGGTCCTAGTGACAGATATTCTGGTGAAGATATAAGCAGTTGGATGTAGGTCAGTAATAGGAAGCATATTTAAAACTTTATTTATTTAGCAAAACTGAATATATTAAGAAAATATTTTTCTCTAAAGCCGTTTCCAAAATCCTTAGAAAAGCCCCTTGGAAGGGTGAACGATAATGCTCCAAAGAAAATACAAAAAGACTTTTCTTAGGAAAATGGTTTGTTGTTGACTAATGACATAGATGAGGTCAATGAGTGCTTAAGGGTGGGAAGTTGCTGGTGGCTACCTGGAGCCGACTGACAATGGTGGGCTAGGCCAGTTCTAGGGTGGATTGATATTTTGATAGGCAGAAGGGTAGGAAGTAGATGGACTATGGGAGGGCTAGGCTAGTAACAGAGGTTTGGTCCCTGCCACAATGTAAGGCTTATGGCCTCATGCAGATGCCTCATCAAATGGGATGAGATTTAATCAGAGTTCAAGGGGGCAGGGTTAAAGAGCCTGTACCTCAAGACTCAAGGAGAGCTCAAGGGGGCTCCTGGAGCCCATGCCTCATCAAAAACATACCGTAGTAATATCTTTACTTATTAGAGAATTGGATTTAAGTGAGGCAGAGTCCTACAAAGTCATCAACCTGGCTCTCTTCCTGAGTCATCAAAGTCCAGTGGTGGTAGGAATTTCACATCCACCCTAAGGCCTGATGGACCTGTAGGTTATCCTCAACCTCAATTAGGTTAGCCCATCTGCTATGATGGTTTTACTGAAGTGGGGCCTCTGTGTGCTACAGCTTTAAATCTATGGTTTCTCCTCCACTGAACGGATTGAGGTTATTGAGATCATTGTCCTCCTAACAGGCCAATCTGAAGTGATTGGATTAACTCCTAATCCTCTCTAGATTTAATTTATTTTGGCTGGGAGGGGTTTCCTTTGTTTAACTCAAAGAGTTAGGGGAGTGGTCCCAGAGGAATGGGTCCCTCTATTCTGAAATATTAACCCAGATTGTATTTTAAGATCTTAGCTGTTTGAGATTCCTGTGAATAGTACCTGAAATTGTCTTGAGGACAGAGAGTCCTCTTCAAAGATAGGGGAAACAATGCCAGTTTCAGCATCTATCCAAGCTAGAAATGGTTTTGATGCAGGTTAATATTTTGGAAGTTTTGGAAGATAACCCCAAATCATAGAGTACAATGTAGGTATTAATATTTTTTCGATTACAGGACCTTCACAAAAAAGGTCAAGGGAAGTAGAGATTTGAGAGGCATCTCTAGACAGGTGATAGTTGAAGCCATGGGAGTGGATGAAATCAGAGAGTGAGGATATAGAAAGAATAGGGTCAAGAACTGATCATGGGGAAAATAAAAGTGCTGTAATACAGTTCTCTCTAGAAGACAAGAAATTTCCAAGGTTTCAGAAAGACCAAGCAGTCTTTAATGGAGACAGTGATTTGGTGGACTTAGCGCCAAAGGAGGGAATTACAAAATTAGAATCCAAGAGTTGAAAAGTTTCTTATGGGTCATATAGTACAATCTGTATCCAATCAAGAATTCTGGCCCCTCTCTGTCTCCTCTGCTCTGCCGGCAGCTCTTCAGCTTTGCCCCTCACCCCCTGAGAATGTATGCCTGCGCCAAGTTCATCTCTACCCCTGCCCTTGTGAGGAGCAGCTCTCAGCTGCTGAGTAGACCGCTGTCTGCAGTGGTGCTAAAATGGCCAGAGGTTCGGACAGATGAGAACCTTAGCATTTTGGCTGCATCAAGTCCCTTGACCTCTCTTGTCCCCAGATGTGGATTCCAAACTGGTGCTGTCTCAAGGGACATTGACACAGCAGCCAAATTTATTGGAGCTGAGGCTGCCACTGTTGGGGTGGCTGGCTCTGGAGCTGGGATTGGGACTGTATTTGGAAGTCTCATCATCGGTTATGCCAGGAACCCCTCCCTGAAGCAACAGCTTTTTTCCTACACCATCTTGGGCTTTGCCCTGTCTGAGGCCATGGGGCTCTTTTGCCTGATGGTGGCCTTCCTCATCCTCTTCGCCATGTGAGCCATTTCTATTCCTCCTACGTTTCTGAATGTTCCTCCTCGTCCTCCTGGTTCTTCCATGTCTCTTCCAGCCTGTGTATACCTCCACCTCCAACTTACCAGGTAGCCCTGGGGAAAGACATGGGCTCAGGGTTTGACAGAGGGAAGACAAATAAATACTGTATTAATTAAAAAAAAAAAGAATTCTGTCTACAAAAATCTTGACAGGTGGTTGCCTAGCCTTTTCATGAAGCCTCTTATGGGAGAATCCACTATCTTCCAAGGCAGCCCTGTTCCACTTTTGGATAGATTAGGAAGTTTTTCCTTAGGTCAAACCTGTATCTGCCTTTCTGTAACTGTAAGCCCTGGATTCAGATCAAAACTCTGCATTGTTAACTTGGATAACTCATTTCAAGTCTCCAGGTCATTTTATAGATGTTTTCTTCTCTTTGAAATAAGGACATTGGACTGTTTAGTGTCTAAAGATCCCTTTTAGTGCTTAATATTCTGATTCTTCTTCAGACCTCACACAGTTTCTAGAGAGCATAGAATATGAACCCAGTCAAAGAGCAGAAGTGGACAGAATAGGATAAATGCCAAGTGAATCTGAGAAGCAAACAGGTGCTAGACCAGGGGTGGGAAACCCTGCAGCCTTGTGACCCTGGTCCTTAAGTGTGGTACTTTAACTGAATCAAAACTTCACAGAATGAATCCCCTTAATAAATGGATTTATTCTGTAAAACTTGGACTCAAGCCACACCCAAGCACCTAGAAGGCCACATTCGTCCTTAAGGCCATAGGTTTCCCACCCCTGAGCTAGACAAATGAAGTTATGGTCAAGATGTAAGGAGAAGGTTTTAGTAGGTCTAGGACTCACTGAATCTTCTCAAAGGAATCAGTACATTCTATGGGGCTTTTTTGAATTAAAAAAAAAAGCAAAACTGAAGAATGTGGGAAAGGGAGAAACCAAAGCAGCTTAAGTAAGACTAAGGAATTTCAGGGGGGGAAGGCTTGGCTGGTAATCGGCGTTAAGTGACCACTGCCATTAAGTGTCTGAGGCCACATTTAAACTGCGGTCCTCCTGACTCCAGGGCCAGAGCTCTATCAGCTGAGTCACCTACCTGCCCCCTTGAGGCCTCTCAAGTAGTTAGATGGTCAGGATTTTTTCCAGTTTTCCTAAGCAGTATAAGAAGCAGTATCGTATAGTGCCCAGAAAGCTGGTCTTGAAATCAAGTGGATCTGGGTTTAGGATGTGCCTATGACACATTCTGACTTAGTGACCCTGGGCAAGTCACTTAACTTTTCATTTCTCCAGTCAGCTCTCCTAAGCCTCTTAAGTTTCTGAGGAGGTGTTGAACCATAATGGTAGATTAAGAGTTTCTTCAACTGAGAGTTCCTTAGTCCAATGAAATCATAGGTCCAGACTTTATTCACTTTTTCCTAAGAAATAATTTGGTTTGTGCCTGTAAATGAATATCTATATAGAATTTCGGATTCCACTTGGGAAAGCTAAAGAAAGGAAACAACATGGAATTGGAAGAAGTTTAGGGTAGGGTTAGGGGTGCTTGAAACCAAAATACCACACCCGGTCCTGCGGAATGAATTCAACTCAAGTCTTTCAGCCAAAGAAAAGCAAAGTTTATTAAAAGCTCACTTTTATTGGACACAGAACAACTCTGCTAGTTCGGGTCTTATATACAGAAGGTTGTGGGAGGAATCTAGGGGTGATCTAGAGGAGGAGTTTGGGGAGGGTCTTCACAAGGAGTCAGATGAAGATGAGGTAATGATTGATTAAGGGGGGAAGTTGTTGGAGGCTACCTGGAGATGACAGATGTTGGTGGGCCAGGACAGTTCTAAGGTGGGACAGGAAGATCAAGGGTGGGAAATTGCTCGACAAAGGAGGGCTAAAGACTTGGGCACAGCCACAATTTAAGGCCCATGGCCTCAGGCAAATGCCTTACAAGGGAAGATTCAAGTTCAAGGGGCTCCCTGAGCCTGCGCCTCATCAGGATGGCTTGCACCCAGAATTTAGGGGGGGAAAAATAAGAAGGCTAAAATTCACAGGGTTTGAGATTGGCTTTCTTTCCTAATTTTGATTCATTGTTGGATTACTGTGAGGGAGGGCTAGGGAAAGTCACCAACCTCACTGTCTCTTCCAGAGTCATCTGGGTCCAGTGGCCAGATACGGATCTGGACAACTGGAGATGGCCCAGAATGCAGTGAGAAACCTTAACCTTTTTAAGTCAAGGTCTTTTCCAGTTCTCACTTTGGTGAGGCAATGCCCATTCTGGGATTAGAGCTGTTTAAGAAGTGAGCCTAGGAAAGTCTCCTTTAATTAAAAAAAAAAATCAAACTGGGAGGGGAAGACAGACCCTCAGGGTTGTTTGCAACCAAAGAGAAACAATTGCTATTTACATTCACTCTGAGCCATGGGGGCCCAAAAAATAACCTGTTAAGTGGTGTTTGGGCCAAGATTAACTTGGATTCATTCTGTGTCAGATTATTCTGGCCTGCTTGTCAATGCAAGCTTCACATATACTTAGGGTCCTTAAGAGTCTACCCATTAAGGTGAACCTTTACTTTGTCCTAGAGAAGACTTGAGTCTAATTCTGGCAAGACCCGGTGTGTTGGTATTTTGGGTTCTTGAGCACCCCTAAACCTTAAACCTCTACAAATGGAGACTCAACTAGCTAGTTCCAGTCGGGCAACTCCACTTCTCTCAGTGTCATGTACCTGAGGGTCCTCTGACGGTAAATTTTGGTGGCTGAAGCTTACTTTGATATCTTGGGGTTTACTGGCTAGATTTCTTTCTAAATGCCTCACCAGAAACAACTCTGAGGGTCTTTCTCTCCCAGTTTGATTTGTTTATCTAACTATCTGTAAATAATCAACCCTTGGCTCATTTCTTAAAGATCCTTAGCCACTGAATGGGCATTACCTCAAAATAAGAACTCTGAAAGACCTTAGCTTAAAAAGGCCAGGGTATACCACTGCATCCTGTGCCATTTCCAGTTGTCCTGATCCATATCTGGCCACTGGACCCAGATGACTATGGGAGAGAAAATGAGGTTGGTGACTTTTGCACAGCCCTCCCTCACTGAAATCCAATTCACTTGCAAGTCATGGCACCACCTCCCTGATGTCATGGTCCTCTTTGAGAACAAAGGATAACCCACACACAACCATGATTCATACAGAGTGAAATGAAATTCAGCTCATCTTTCTCCTAGGAATGAGTGACTTTGTTCACTAGTGTTTATGTTCTAATCTAGAACCTGGTGCGTAAGCTGAAGGGGGGAATATTGCTTATATAGTTAGAACCATTTAACTGTGAAGATGCTATGTGTAAAGCATTGTGAGAGGCTCTGGGTTTTTTTTTTTTGAGGAATAAAAATAATCCTTCAATTATATTTTAAGCCTGTATTATTTATAGAACTGGAGAGTCTAAACTAGAAAAGCTTTATTGATCACATCTTATCCCTTACCCTTTGTTTCAGCCACAGATTTTTCCATCAGTCTATTCTCTAGAGCTTGGCCCAATTTAGCTTTAAATATTCCCAGCATTAGAGCTGATGTCACTCCCAGGGAGAATGGTTTCATAATATGTACTAGGCGCTATATCGAACAAGCTCACACTGGGCTAGGGCAATTGGCCACATTAGCATGGTCACTGTGGATAGAATTATTAGTAGACTTGCCTTATTAGTTTTAAAACAATAGTCCCTGTCTTTAAACTATTCAGGTGGGAAATGTCCCAACTGCATATTTATAAAAATAAAATCTGGAAAGGTTATTTTATTTTTTTATTTTTTTTAAGCAATCGAGGTTAAGTAACTTGCTCAAGGTTACACGGCCAGTTATTTCTGGGTGTGGTGCTGAGTGTCTGAGCCCGGGATTTGATCTCCAGGTCGTCCCAACACTGGAGCCTGGTACTCTTACTCGATGAGCCACCTGGCTGCCCCTTATTTTATTTTTTGAAAATGGAAGGATAATGCCTCCCCTTAATTAATGGGTAAAGAGCCATTTCTTGAGTGAATTTGAGCCACTCTTTTGATTCCAGAAATGTTATTTCCCACAGCTCTAAATATACTTGATTAGGATTCCAAACTTCAGTCGTAATTGACCAGACAGTACTATAAAACCACTGGCTCACAGCTTTAAGTAATGTAAGAATTGGAAGGAAATTCATAGTTCATCTAGTTCAATTCTGTTGCTTAAACAGGAAACCCCTCTAAAACCTTCCTTACAAGTGGTCATTGATCCTCTTCTTGAAGACTCTCAGTAATGGGAATCACTAACTTCCTAGGTGGCCAATACAACTCTGATCATTAGGCCTAGCCAACCCCTTTCTATCAAAGTCAAAATATGCCTCTGGAATTTCCACCTATTCATTGCCCCTAGTTCTACCCTCTAGGGTCAAACAAAACAAGTCTAATCCCTTCTACATGACTATGTTTGAAATTTATTTGAAGGGAGTTCTCCACTCTGTTCTTCTCCTGCTCCACCGATCCCCATTATAGATAGCATGATTTCCAGTTCCTCTTGCCAGTCTGGTTATCCTTTTCAAGACATGCTCTGGTGGGTCTTTGTCCTTCCTAAAATGGAGCACTTCAAATTGGACACAATAATCCAGAATCATACTGATGAAAACACATCTTTTCCAGCCATTATACTTTGGTTAAGAAAGCCTAAGGCTGCCTTGGCTTTTTTGCTTCAACATCACCCTCACTCATTGAGTTTGCTTGTCATTAAGACCTCTAGATCTTCATATACTCTATTCTTTGTCCAACCTAGAGTCTCTTGTCCTGTGCTAGACTTTTTTTCACCCAGAGGCATTTGGAGGACTTTCACAGGGTCACACAGATAGTAAAAGTGTCTGAGGCAGAATTTGAACTCAGATACTCTTGACTCAAGGGCAGGTGCTTTACTCACTTCACCTAACTGCCTTGACTTCCTTTTTTAAACCACAGGTGTAGAACTTTCATTTTAAATCTTTTTGTACCCCAATTCTGTCATCCATGCTCTCTTAGCTTTTTGTGTCCCTGTGGATTTGAAAAGAATTCTAGCTATGCCTTCATCCGAGTTATTGATAAAAATGTTGACCAGAATTAGGGTCAAGAATAGATCCCTGAATAGATGCCTTCCAATAAGGACCATCTTTTAGATTAACATTGGTCTATCAAATCCACCTAATTATAATCATTCATCCTCACATCTTCGTGTTGTTCACAGAAATATTGACACTGTGGGATATTTTTATCAAGTGTTTTGATGAAATATGTCATTCCTCTGATCTCGGTCTAGTAATCTTTGTCCACAAAAGGAAATAAGCTTATGCTGGCCTGGCTATTTTCTTCATGAAAAACCCATTCAGGCTTTTATTGGCTCACATACACAGCTTCCCTTTCTACGTGTTTTCCAATCATTCCTTTAATATTTTTGCTTTCTATAGTTTTTCCAGGAACTGATGTCAAACTTAGCCTGTAATCAGAAGAATATATCTTTTACTGGAATTTCTCAAAATTTTATTTATTTATTTATTTGTTTATCTTGTAACATTCCTTTTTAAAAAAATTTTCAGTTCCAAATTCTTTCTCCCTTTCACCCTTCTCACCCATTGACATTGAGAAGACATGCAATATGTTACTAATTATGTATGTGAAGTCATGCAAAACATAAGGAATTTTTTTTTTGCTTAGTCTTTTGTATGTCACCTCACAATCACAATTTCACATTTTTCCAATACCTTGGGTATAGTTCATACAGATCTGAGGACTTAAATCCAGTGACAACAATTTTGAACTCTTTTTGATCTCTTCATTTACCCTGACTATTCGTTCCCTTGTAAAACATTTTCATCTGTCTTCCCCAATTTTTTTGTTTGTTTTTTGTTTTTTGAAGGGAAGGCAAGGCAATTGGGGTTAAGTGACTTGCCCAGGGTCACACCGATAATTAAATGTCAGGTGTCTTGAGGCCAAATTTGAACTTCTGGGCCAGTACTCTATTCCCTGTGCCACCTAGCTGTCCAGTCTTCGCCAATTTGAAGAACATTCTTTGATGGAGCACATAGAAGCAAAAAAGATGCCAAATAGCTCTGCTTTCTCAATCAACAAACATGTATTAAGCACCCATTGTATGCCAGACACAATGCTAGGTGCTGGGATATTAAGTACAAAGTACAGTTCCTTTTATATTTTGCAAAGAGTTTGTGATCTTTTTTACAAAACAGATTTTGATATCTTTCCTTTTTTATTTATTTTTGGGGGGAGAGGCAATTGGTTAAGCACCTAGCCCAAGGTCAAATGGCTAGTAAGTGTTAAATGTCTGAGGCCATATTTGAACTCAGGTCCTCCTGACCCCAGTGCTCTATTCACTGCACCACCTAGCTACCCCCCACTTTCATTTATTTTTATATTGTCTAGATTTCCCCATCTGTTTTCTTTGCTCCTTCTGCCATTCCAGAGATCAGTCCCTTAGATCAAAGAATTTCTTTACTAGGAAGAAGAAAAACATTTAGCAAAAACCAATCAACACACCAAAAAAAAAAATCACATGCAGTGTTCCACTCCTGTGCACCACTCACCACCTCTAAAAACTAGAGAAAAGGTGTCATCTCTTTATGGGGATCAGAGCTTATATTTTAATGGGAGAAACAACAAACACATGTAATACATACAGCATAAATATAAAGTGAGTAAACAAGTAATTACATAAAAGGTAGTTTGCTGTGCTGGGGGTGAGGGAGGGTGGGTGGGGCGGGGAGTTCTAGCCGTTGGCCAGATCTGGAAAAGCTTCACACTAAAGATAGTGATAGAGTTGACTCTTAGGAAAGATAAGAGACCCCAGAAGTGTATTCCAAGCTTGAGGGCTAGACCATACAAGATCCCAGAGATAAGAGATAAGAGAGTGAGGACCTAGGGGTTTGAGGCTAGTTTGTATCTCAGAGTGAAGGGGAAGGGTGTCCCTTGAGGCTGGAAAGATAGTTTGGGGTCTGGCCATAAAGGGTTTTAAATGCTAAACTGAGAAGTTTCTGTTTTCTTCTAGAGACAATAGAAAGCCTTTGGAGTTGATTGACTAGGAGAGTCACATGGTCAGATGGAGCTTAAGGTAAATTATTTTGGCAGCAGGGTGTGGAGTGGTGAGATACTTAAGACTGAAAGACCAATTAGAAGGCTGTTGGATTCCTCCCCTCGAGGAGTGATGAGGAACTTAACTAAAATAGATGTTGTCTAAGTGAAGAAAAGGCATTGCATGTAAGAGATGTTGTCTAGGTATAAACAGCAAAAATTTGGCAACTTATTGGACCTGTGGGTGAGGGGTAAGGTTAGGAATTAAAGATAATGCTGAGGAAGTCTCTAGGACTTCCTGTTCACAGTGTCCAATGTGCAGTTGTTGACATGGGAATGGAGCTTGGAGAAGAGCCTGGACTCCGACATATGTAGGTATTATGAAATGTCATTCCTATACATACATAAATGTGTTTGTATAGCTGTATGTGAGTCATCTGCCTAGAGAGGATATTTTCATCCTTATCCTCATACTGTTCCTCTGGAGTAGTGTCTACCCCATCTTTCAGTTACCACATTGATTTTTTAAAAGTCTTTTTTGGTGGGCTTAAAAATAAGCACATCAGCTGGGTTTTCTTTCTGAAAGTGTCGATCAATTTGTGAATTCATTATGAACATTTATGAAGTGATTTACAAATATCATCTTTATAGCAACTCTGGGAGGTAGCTACCATAGAAATTATTATCCTCAGCTTAAAGGTGAGGAAACAGGCTAAGAGACTATCAGCCATTAGCTCCCCAATGATCATACCATTGAGTGTCAGGGGCAGAATTTGAGTCCAGGTTTCTCTTAACTTCAAGGCCTACACTCTTTTCATTATGATATACTTCCTCAGTCAGCCATACGCATACAAGACTGTGCCAATCTTTTGTTTTCATTCTCATTTAAGGTTAGTGACTAGTAACCAGGTGTTCAGAGAAAAAAAAAAAACACAGGCAATTCTATCCCCATGTCCACCTCCCACCACTAATCTCAATCCTCCCTGTCCTTCAACATTAAAGTCAAATTTCTTTAAAAAAAAAATTCTTATTAATGCCCTTTGTTATTATATCAAGTTCTTTTCTGAATTAGACTCTTCCCATGTAACATCCCTTCTAACATTTTTAAAAAGGAGAAAAAAGCAGTTTAGCGAAACTAGCCACACTGGTGATATCCCTAGTCACCTCCATTCCCAAAATGGAGGAAAGGAGGTGCTTTTTTCTCCTGTCCTCCTCCAACACCAAGCTGTCAGTTTGGTTTTATTGTTCTCTATTTAGATTGTGTATTTTTCTTGGTTCTACTTACTTCACTCTATAGCAGTTCATGTAAGACTTCCTGAGCTTCTCCACATTCTTCATATTCCTTGCTCAATTCCTTTCAGGGTCTCAGTTTTGTTTTGGGTTTTTTTAGGGGGGGGGAGGAATAGCCATAGGCGCTTCCCCGTCCCCTCCCCCCAAAACTTCATTCCCCTCTTGGCTGTGCTTCTAAGGATTTTCCACCAATCCTTTCCCTCCCACCCCCTCTTCCAGCTCTCTTTTATGCTGTCATAAATTTTCCGAATTAGAATATAAGCTCTGTGAGGGCAAGGGACTCTGTCTTGCCTGTATTTTTTGCCCACACGTAGTAATAAGTGGTGCTGTTGTGTTCCTTGGGGTAAGTACCTAGAAGGGGAATCTCTGAGTCAAACAGTATGGATATTTTAGTCTTTTTTTTTTTTAAAGCATTATTCCAAATTGCTTTCTAGAATGTTTGTGATTGGCATCTCCAATCACAGGACTTATTAGGAATCATGTCATTCCACAGCAACCAACAAACCCAGCTCGAATTTCACCTATTCTATGAAGCCTTCTCTGATCATCCCAGGACACAGTCGTTTCTTCTTTATCTACAATTTACTATGTATACTGCTTTGTACCACTATTTTTACGTATCTTTTCTGAACGTTTGTCAGCACCTTGAAGACAAGAATAATGTTTCCTATCCCAGTGCCTAGCATTGTACCATCAACATTATATGAATTTACTCCACAAATACTTATTAATTTACTTGAGTGAATTTAGTCAAAAGAAAATGAATTTTGGAACTGGGAAGGATCTTATAGAATGTCTAGTTTATGTGTGAGGAACCCGAGGTTCCAAGTATCAATATACATACCCTAGTGCCCAAGAAGGGCTCCTTCTCTGATTAACAGTCTAGATGAAGGTCTCCTTCCCTTTCCCAACCCTCCACCTGCTTTGACTCTAATCCTGTAACCTTTCAGAAAGAACACAGAGTAAAGATGTGAATCTTTAATGGACACAGGGTATTTTCAAGGACTCAGCACTTTGTCCCCCGAGGCTGCTCTGGCTGCCAGTCAGTGGGTGGTTTTTGGCACCAGTGATTTGGTCCAAAATCTCTGTGTGAACAAGTGCTTTCCAATTACCTTCTAAAGCAGGCATGCACCAGGTGGGTGCTCAATAAATACTTCTTGAGATGCAATTATCTCTTTGCCGCCTACCTAAAAATCACACCTGGACAAGCAACAGTCTGGGTGAATTTTAGAGTCCTGACCCTGTATAATGCTATTTCTCTGCCAGGGTTGAAGGTAAGGGCAGTGGTCCTCCTGGGACCATTTTTTTTTTTTTGTACTACTGCTGTACCCTTTCTTAAACACACACTCTACTTCCAAAGACCACAACAGTTTTGATCTACCAACATGGGAAAAAGTTCACCCTGACCCAGGAGTAGGTGACTTCACACAGAAGCTGACCATATTGTCTTAGTAGCAAGCTGGTGGGCAAGAGGCCAGAGCTACAGGGCCTCTCTGAGCTATGTGCTCCTTTTCTCTTTTCCCTTCAGGGGCAGATTAACTTGTTGCCACAAGGAATCTGTCTTCTTCCTTGATTTGACTTTACACCATGAAGGCTGTTTACATAGTATGACCTGGAGAAAGTAGGGCAAAAGCAGCAGGGTGAGTTTCCCACCTTTCAGTAAAAGGTCAAGGACCCTATCCCAACCCACCAGTCTTTGCCTCCAAGGCAGCTTTCATGGTCCTGAAATAGCCTGGTGGCATCCTTCCTGTTCATATCAGCTTGGCAGAGCTGATATACCACTTTGTACTTGGTGGCATGTATACTCTGGCCCCCCCATTGCCTTCCCCCTTCCCTTTACTTTCTCAGGCTTTATAAGCAGCAAGACACGGTGGAAAGCTCTTCACTCATAGGTTAGGATTGTTAGAGGTGGACAGTATCATTGAGCCAAAACCCTGCAATTTACAGATAAGGAAACTGAGGCCCAGAAATTGATTGCCCAAGATCACACAAGTAGTGAGGAGCAGTGCAGTGATTTTCCCTGGACTTGGAGACTTCTCATCCTGACTCTCCTGCATTACAGAATGACTTTAGCCAGATAATTTAATCATCTTCTGTAAAATGGAGGTGATAATACAGGTGGTACCTCACAAAATTGTTGTTAGGATCACACTGATCTTCATATAAGACATGAGGTAATGGATATGAAAAGTGCTTTCATATAAAAAACTGTCAAGTCCTACAATGTTGGAGCTGGAGGGGACCTTAGAGATATAATTCAAAAGCTCACATTTGCCAGGTTGGAGAAACTTGAGGTGCTGGATAAATGTAAGGCATGATTATATTGGGTCCTCCATCTTCCATTAGGGAAGAGGGAAGGAAATGTCAGCTTGGGAGCTCACACTGGAATTTCTTTTTCTTCCTTAGGGCACTTTTTTTTTTTTGGAGGGCAGTTGGGTTTAAGTGACTTGCCCAAGGTCACATGGCTAGTTTTTGTGTTAAGTGTCTGAGGCTGGATTTGAACTGGTGTCCTCCTGACTCCAGGGCCAATGCTCTTATTCACTGTGACATCTAGCTGCCCCCTTCTTTTGGGTCCTTTTAAAAATACCCTAAGGCACAGCTAAGTGGCCCAGGGAATAGAGTCAGAGGAGGACCTGAGTTCAAATCGCCTCAGACACTTAACTAGCTGTGTGTGTGACCTTGGGCAAGTCACTTAACCCCAATTGCCCTCCAAAAAGAAAAAAAAACACCCTGAAAAATGTTCTAAAGATAAGATGATTTTTGTTTACTCTTCTTCCATATTTTTTGACTGAATTCAGCAGTCAGGATAAGAGATAAAAGAAGAAGATAGCCTCTATTCCAAAGGTCCAGCATCATTTTGCTTCTGGACATTCCATTCACAATTCTACCAACACTTATTAAATACTATGTGCCACCCATTGCACTGGGCACTGTGGTGACCCAAGACTCAAATGAAACAACCCCTTCCCCAAATGAGATCAGTCTCCAGGAAATCTTATCTTCTGGCGACATAAGTATAGCCCAGGCTAGAAGGATGACCAAGGTCCCCTGAAATCACCAACTGTATAAGAAAATTGGGTTTTCATGGATAATAGCAAAGGCTTTGAGTTGTCTACTCTGATGGCTACACAAACATGCTATAGTGGACAGGCCCAGACGTGAGTAATTCCCTAACTAAGCACAGTTTGGGCATTGGCATCTAACTTAAAGTTTAGCAACTATTTATGGTAAATGTGGATTTTCTTAATTCAAGTAGTTTTTCTTGTAAGGGCTTGCCCATTATACGATAGTTGGCCCTGCTTTCATGAGGTGATTTGGCTTGGCTTAGCTTTTCTTGGGCAGGCCAAGGTCAGCTGTTATCCTGGGTCACTGGAACCTAATGTTTCCCTGGAAGATTTATGTGAGAGGCTGCTTACCCAAGTGAGTAGAGTGGACCAGATACCTAAGCTCAAGCATTACAGAAATAGCAGAGAGGTAGGTCCTGAGTTGGAAAGTAGGATAAACCTAAGAATTCCTCTTATCACCACCAGAATGGCTCTCCCCTTTAAAACAAACAAACAAACAATTCAGCCAACACCTAAAGAATCCCCCTTTCCAACTTCCTTCAAAACCACTCAAGAAAAGTCTCACCAAATTTGCACAAAGATATCCAATGGTTTGCTATGTTTCTCTTCGGCAATTTCAGTACAATTCCAGATAATCCATCTGGAATGCAGCCAGTTGGTCAGTTAGTAAATAATTTGTTAAGCACCTACTATATGCTAGGAACTGTACTAAGTGCAGAGAAATTTTTTTAAAAGGCAAAAGTATAGTCCCTGCCCTAGAGGGCAGTGAGATTGACCTCACAATCTAATGGGGGAAAACAAAACAATAAAAGACCATAAAAAGAATCTGAAGAGTCAGAGTTGGGGCAGGGCCTAAAGGCAGAAATGATGAAGTATGGAGGAACATATGAGAAATAAAGAGATGGCTAGTCTGAGTACTCTGCCACCTCCAGACACAGGGGCAGTGGGGTACTTAGTAGAGCTAAGAGCTCCAGCTTCCTGTGGCTTGACCAGAAAGATGAGGTTCTTGGGGGAGCTTGATGGAAATAGAACTTTATCCTTACCTTTGCCTCAGAGTCCCTCTCTTCCTCAAGATGGAGCTTAGGCATCATTTTCTTTGGGTTTTATTTATTTTTACAATTCCATGTAGAAAAACAATTTTTAATATTCATTTGTAAAACATTTTGAGTTCCAAATTCTCTCCCTTCCTCCCTCATTGAGAAGGCAAGCAATTTGATATGAGGCACCAATCTTCATTGCATGAAGCCATCCTTACAGCCACTGATTAATGCCCTTTCTCCCAAACCACCTTGTATTTGCTAACTTTATATTTGTGCTGGATATGTATTTTCCATATGCTTTTCTCCCTCATTAAAATGTAAACTCATTGCAAGTAGGGATTATTTCATTAGTTGTACCTTGATCTCCAGCTTTAACACAGGACCTAGTGCTAGCATAAGAAATGCCTATGGAATGATGGATGGAGGGATAGGAATTGGAGCCATTAGCACTTAGAGTGAAGTATATAGAAACAAATATAGTATACAATGAAAATCTGAGTTCAAGTCTCATCTCTGACACTTGCGGCTCTGGGCAATTTTCTGGGCAAGTCATTTTCTAGGCATTTCTTTTTTAAGATTATAAATTGCAGAGAAGATATTGACTTATTTGTTCTAGGAACCTTTTAGGAGTTCTCAATACCAATGAAATCCTTGGTCTAGTTCCTATCCCTACAGTATACATGAGGGCTTAGGCATACTGTAAAGCATACTTTGAGAACTGCTTCTGTAAAGGAAAAAGACCTAGGTCTGGGATTGTAGATTATAGTTCTGGAAAGAACATCAGGGACCATCTAGTACAGTGATGTCAAACATGTGCCAGTATAGTTGAGGTACAGGCTCTGGGAACCACCCTCCCTTAAACTCTGATTAAATCATCCCATTTGATGAGGCATTTGCCTGAGCCCATAAGCCTTACATTGTGGCTGGGCCTAGACCTCTGTAACTAGCCTAGCCCTGCTTTGTCCATCTACTTCCCTCCCGCCCTTGAGCCTATCAAAATATCAATCCACCCTTGAAACTGTCGGCTCCAGGTAGCCTCCAGCAACTTCCCACTCTTAATCACTCATTGACTTCATCTGACTTCTTCTGAAGACACTCCCCAAACTCCTCCTCTAGACCACCCCTAGATTTCCTCCCACAACCTTCTGTATATAAGACCCCATCTTGCCCTCATGTGGTGTGAGAGCACCATAGAATTTTCTAGCACAAACTTATTCTGTGTCCAATACAAGCAGAACTTTTAATAAACTTAACTTTTCTTTGTCTGAGAGAAGACTTGAGTCAAATTCAATCAGCAGGACCTGGAAAGTTAGTATTTTGGAGTCTCCAGAGCAACCCTAATGCTCTTTATGGGTACCTCTTCATATTGACTTAGAAAACTACAAATTAACATTATCTACATTGTATTCTGTTTTTATTTGATTTGTTCTCTCTGGACTCCAAGAGTTGCCAGGCTTGAGTTTGTCTCATTAACCCTTCATTATACAGATGAGGAACCTTGAGGCCCAGAGTTTTACAAAGACTTGTCCAACATACAGAGGTAGAAAGTGATAAGAGCCAGGATTGGAACCCAGGTTCTCTGGCTCCAAATTCAGTGCCCTTCTTCACTATAACATGCTGCCTCTTCAAGCCCTCAGGAGACTTGGGTCCCTCTAATCATGACTTTGCCACTTAGGTTATGATTTGGGATGATTGACTCTCTAAGCCTTCATTTCCAGGAGCTTTAGATTGCCTCACTAGGGTAGCTTCATGTTGGAAATTGCTCAGAGTTGCTCTCTTTAATTTAGTACTGATAATAGCTGCCCTGCTTTCCTCTTCCATAAAATAAGGTGAGTAATAGCTACCTTACTTCCCTCATTAATAAAATGGAATTTTTACATGTGTTACTGCACGGGGTTGTGAGGATCTAATTTTTTGAAATAATGTTTTATTGTAAGCATAGGACAAAATGCCCAAAAGGGGAATAAAATCTTACTATATCAATTATTTTAATTGTGGAGTGTCATTCTCTTTTTCATTTAACTTAAGTAAATTTCCCCGATTGCCTTGACTGTTAAATATGAAATCCTCTGTTTGACTTTTAAACCCTTCCATAACCTGGTCCTCCCCTCATGCACCCTGTGATCCAGTGACACTGGCTTCCTTGTTATTCCTTGCACAAGACTTTCCATCTTTTGACACCTGGGCATTTTCACTGGTTGCCCTCCATGCTTGAACTTCTCATTTGTTGCCACCTTTTAGCTTGCTTGGCTTCCTTCAAGTTTCAGGTAAAGTCCTACCTTCTGCAAGAATCCTTTCCTGGTTACCGTCCATACTAGTACCATCCCTCTTCATCTCCAGCTTATCCTATGTATTTCATGTTTGTGTATAGTTATTTACAGATTGTCTTCCACATTAGACTATGAGTTCCTTAGGTGCAAGGACTGTCTTTTGCCTTTGTATCCACAGTGCCTAGCAGATTAGTAGGTACTTAATAAATGCTTGTGGACTGAATAACCATAACCTGAGCAAATTTAGCAAGGCAAAGGTTTGGGACTTTGATTATATCTCCTCGAGATAGTAATTTCCCTACAGACAACTCATTTGCAAAATTTCAAATAATATATAAATACTCCTTTTTAATATATGGTAGATAATTGATTTATTTGCAAAATAGGCATAATAAGTGGGTCAGTGGAACTCTGCAGTCAGTCCAAAGACCCTGAATACAGAGTGAGACAAGTCTTTATGTATTAAAAACAACTAAAAAAATAAAACCAATTAATTAAAAGAAACCAGGATACAAGGTAATCAGATTTCTAATTAGAGGAAAGATTAAGGACTTTCCAAGTTGGGTGGGGGAGAGCAAACAGGTTCATTTCCCTGAAGTCAGAAAAAGAAGTGTCCTATTCTCCCCAAATATCCATATTCAATCAAAAGAATATGGAAACAATACCTGATTGACTAATAATTGGGGCCAGTTTTCAGGTAAGACATAAATATGGATTACTTGAGATGTATAATTGTGATAAAAGTCCTTATATCAATCTAAAGATCTGACTGGGCTTCTGCTGAATGATACTCTAGGTCCTTCATTAAGGGTCTCTAAACAACAGGTAGAGATGGTTCAGCCTCCCAGCCACACAGGGCTAGGTTTCAAACAATGCAATTAAGTTTTCTCACAAGACAGAAGTTAGACTCATTATCGAATAGAAAGGGAGCTGTGTTCACCTTCCTCTGACCCAAATGTATATTCAACTTTGACTTGAGTATCTCCCTAGATTTTAACTTTGTCCTTAGGGGATTTTGATAAAATGAGGACCTTTGTTCTAGACTTCCAGCTATTCCAAGCATTTGATATCTCAGATTAAAGGGATGGTGCTATATTCTATTTATCCATCCTCAAATGAACAGGTGAACATTTTAGAGGTTAGAGGTACTTTTCTCAAAGTTTTAGTGATCTGGAGCAATCCAAGAGCTAGAGAAAACAGAAATATTCTAGTCAAGAAAGAGAGATCTCTGATTCAGATGTTTATCTTTTGGGAACTTTTGGTGGAATTCTGATGCCTCTCATTCCAGAGGATCAGATCTTTTCAACAGCAACCACCTCCCTCAATTTGCCCTCAGCAAAGACAGTCCTGACTCAGGAGAAATACCTTGGCTTACTTACTCTTTTTTTTCAGCACCTTAAGGACCAAAGTCAAACCTTGTTTTTCCAACCTCTTTAGCTACTTTTATGACCCCTGGTTCGATTGCTTTTCTCTTACTGGTTTGAAATGCCCTATAGATCACTTGTCTGATAAAATCTTGTCAAGGCAAGGAATTTAAGATTTACCATCATGTTTCAGCCATGACAACAACCCAAACTTTCTTATTTGCTCTCATCCGGGTACTTTGTTACTTCCTGTACACAACTGGCCAGTGAAGAAGACATTGGACATTTGTCAGTTTGAAATCATTAAGGCTTTTTTAGTAGTTTAATTGAGCTGGGAAGAGGCCCAACTTCCAATAGCTACTAATTCTACACTAATGGAGTAACTTAAAGAGGTTTCTGCAAAAACTAAATCTGGAGACTAGTTGGAGAGGAAAGGGAACAGTTTCATACAATCAGGAAAACTTAGAAACTTTTTTATGTTTTCGTAAACTCAGAGAACAGAGGCAATAAGTACTTTTACTTTAGTTGAGTTTCTGGGCAGTAGCACCAAAACTAGTGGTTCTGATGAATGGGCTCTGAACGCCAGAGAAGTAAAGTTCCAGATAGATGTGAGAGAGAAATGAACTCCTGCTTCTGTTACTCTCCATGGTTGGATTGCAGTTTCTTTGGAAGTCCTTCTTAAGTGAACTCTATCTCCTGACTCTTTTCAGTATTGATCTCCCACTGCAGCATTAGCATTTTTGATATCAGAAAGGATAATATATTTTGGGGCCCAAAGGAAGTAGAAGGAGCTGCCTCTAACTGAGGCACTCTCATTTCCTTCTCTGGCTGTACTTGAGAGACACCAGTTCTTAGGAAGCACAGTCAGAAACCATGAAAATTACATAGAAATTTTGAGATCTGGTTAAGATTAACGCTAAAGTTTGCATTGGCTATGACGGTTTCTGGCAATCAACCATAAAATGCTATGCCATGTTCACCTAGTCTATTACAACACTAGTCCCAAATTACCAGAGAGAGATGAAGATGGGGATTGGAAAGATTTTATGGGTTATTTTCCAAAAACATTGGCAAATCTCATTTGGAGATATTTCTAATTTCTCAGTTTAATAATTTCTCCTGAATGTAGTCTTCATTCAATTAGTCTAAAAGTATCTTAAGTTATAACTATGTAGCAAGCTACTAAGTAGTAATACTTAAAAGTGTACTGGGGACTCAAAAGAAAGGCAAAAACAGTACTTGCCCCACAAATTCTAACGAAGAAGACAAACCACCATGAACAGACAAGGTTTATGTAGGGTAGATGTGATGGGGTACCTGGGGTCTAAATCAATTTGTAAAACCAGTTTGTACAATTGTAACCTTGTACAAACTGGTTTTACAAATTGGTTTTACAAATTGATTTAGACCCCAGGTACCAACCTATCTCCCTCATCAGATGGAGGTAGGGTTTTTAGCAGATTTTATGTTTGATCTTGGAGGTACTAGGGAGCCAATAGGATTTGTTGAGCAGATGAGTGACATGTTCATATCTGCACTTTAGGAAGAATCAAAAAACCTTGGCACTGGAAGGGACTTAAGTGGGGCTCTGGTTTAAACTCTACCTAAATGGAAATTGCTTCTACAAAATTACTAACAAGTGGTCATCCAACCTTTGCCTTGTAGGAGAGAGCCTACTGCCTCTTGAGTTATTCCATTCCTCTCTTGAGTAACTCTGGTTGTCAGGAATTTTTTCTTTATATCAAACCTAAATCTGTTTCACTGCACCTTCTACCCATTGCAAGCCTAATCTTTCTTAGAACTTTGACTACTTGAAAATAATGATCATGCCTCCCAATACAGTTGTTCCCCATGATCTCTTTTCAATCAACCAAAAGTGTTTAATATGTACCTGCTCTATACCAGGCCCTATGCTAGATTGTAGGGATACTAAGACAAAAATGAAGCAACCCTTGCCCTCAAGGTGCAGGGATTTTATGTTCTATAGCAGGAAAAAAAAAACATGCATTTATATAAATAAGCATTATTGTGCTGGAGCCAACTGGAGAGAGCTAATTGTTAGGTTTTCAGTGTAAAGCATTTACCCCTCAGAAACTGGCAAAAAAATAAATCAGGACTTTTATTATTTTGTTGATTGTTTAGATTTGAGAAGGTGATGGATAAATGTTAATAATGTACATTAAATTTTAAAGTGTTTTGTAGGTACATGTTTTTCTGGAAAACCAGTTGGTAAGCATTTGCCAGCACATTTTTGTTGTTGTTTGGTCATTTTTGAGTCGTGTCCAACTCTTAGTAACCCCAGTTGGAGTTTTCTTGGTCAAGACCTGTGTTTCAACTTCTCCAGCCTAAATATTCCCAACTCATTGAACTGATCCTGGTACTGACTGGGTACAGGCCCAAGCCAAGACCTTTTTCCTTTTACCCCAAGAGAATCTGAGTACCATTTGTCCATAGGCCCTGGGAAACCCCCACCCTGAATTTTCCCACTTTATCTGGCTTTTTCATGCCCAAATCTGTTACCCTTAGCCTAGCCTAGTCCTCCATTGTCTGTTACCTCCAGTATGCCTCCAGCTGCTTCCCACCCTTGAACCCATGAAAATCCCTTTCTCTTCTTTCTGGAATCTGATCTCTAGTCACCCCAGTCCCATCAGAATCTTCCTTAGGCTCTTCCTAAACCCCTCATCTAGACTATTTGACCACCCCTAGGCTCCTTCCTGTAGTGTTTCTGTATATAAGATCCATCTTGCCTCCATGAAGATGCTCAGATTCCTTAAGAGTCTAGCCAATGGCAAGGTTCCTTAAGAGTCTACCCAATATGGCAAATCTTTAAATAAACCTTGTTTTTCTTTGGCTGAGAGAAGGCTTCAGTCAAATTCATTCGGCAGGACCTGGAATGTTTGTATTTTGGGGTTTCCAGAGCAACCCTTTGTGGGTAACCTCTACTTTGTTGAAAGCTTATTGATACCAATTTAAAGTAAAGTTTATTGAAAGTTTGCCATATTGGGTAGACTCTTAAGGAGCCTAGGTATCTGTGATACTTGTATTGGACAAGGGGGTCAGAATCATTTGACACTAGGCTCTAGGTCATTTTATGGCACTCTCAACATATGGAGGGAAGATGGGATCTTATACAGAAAGGTTGTGGGAGGAATCTAGGGGTGGTCTAGAGGAAGAGTTTGGGGATTTTCTTCAGGAGTCAGATGAGGTTAGACTCCAGTAATGAGTGATTAAGGGTGGGAAGTTGCTGGAGGCTACCTGGAGGTGACAGACTATAGTTGGGCCAGGCCAGCTTTATGGTGGAACAGGAGGATCCAGGGTGGGAAATTGCTGGACAAAGGAGGGCTAAAGACTTGGGCAGAACCACAATTTAAGGCCCATGGCCTCAGACAAAGGCTTTACCAGGGAAGATTCAAGGAGAGCTCAAGGGGGCTCCCAGAGCCTGCACCTCATCATTTTGGGGTCCTGCACACCCCACCCCCCCAAACCTCAACAGTACAGCATAGCCTTTGCCCTCCTTTAATCCTGATCTCACACTATCATCACCTAAATACCCATACTTGAACTCAGGCCTCCTCCAGGTATGTGGTCTGACCAGAGCAAGGTAGAATATGATGATGGTTCCCCTCCTTCTGGGCCCCTCTGGCTCTTTCAGCATAAGATTGAATTGGCTCTTTTGGCTGCTATGTCACAATATCAACTCAGTGAGTTTCTAGTCAAATCCCTAGGTCTTTTCCCAATGGACTTATCTAGCCAAGCCTCTCCCATCTTGTGTCCTTGTTAAGTTGAATTTTCCTTCTTTAATATGTAATAGTGTTGCTAAGCAAACAGGCAAAATAAGCATAACCAACCTTTATAGAATTTTGAGGTTTACAACAACATGCCTTAGAGATGATCTCATTTGATCTTCATTCACCTCAACCCCTGGGAAAGTAGGTCTACTCTACTATATTTTACATCTGAGGAAACTGAAACTCGGAAAGGCTAAGTGACCTTGTCCGTGGTCACACAACCAGTAAGTCCAGTTCTTTCTAGACTAAAATCTGCCCCTTCCACCATGTCCGGTCTAGTAGAACTTCATTTAGAACAGGAAGTACAGAGATTAGGAGCAATGCTTATCCTGAGGCTATTTCTAGTTCTCTGGAGAAGACCAACCCTTTACTTGAGGGAGGCAGAATCTGTTGGATGGAAGAAAACTAGCCTTCATTGAGTGCCTCTAATTATTATCTCACTTGATCCTCACAATAATACTGGTAGGTCAGTGCCATTTAATCCATAGTAAGAAATTAATATTGCTCTCATTTATAACTAAATATTTTGTTAGCACCAAGGTTATTCATCTTTTCTACTTCATCCAGAAACCAACCTGTGTGGGAAATCTGTTTTAGAGATTTACCTAGATCTAATTAGATAATAAAAGGAATTCTAAGTTTGGGCTTAATGGGTATATTCCTGCTCTTGGTGTTTGCTCTGACCACTCCTGGGGGAAAGTTTATTCTCCCTATCACCAAGACAGAATTTTTGACTGTGGTTGGAGTGACCTAAGGCAACTAACTCCACATTTTAATATAGCCCACACCTCCTATTGTGTTAACCCTTCCAGTCGATTGCCATCCCTTTCAGGGACACCTACACTTTTTCTGTCTTTGTTCTAAAAGAGACAGCCAGATGGGCATCCTTTATTTTATTAATAACTTGCTAGCCTTGTTAATAAAGTGATTGAATTTACCCAGGAACTATGTCTCAATGAACCTTTTTAACCATCACTCTGGCAAAGAGAACAAAGTCCATTTCCTCTTGGTTCAGACCCTAAAAGAAGTGATGTGATTTGGAACAAATGGTTTTGCTCTTCTGTGATTCAGCTTCCTCATCTGTACTATTGGAATTATAATACTTGTCCTGTCTAAATTCCCAAGATTACTGTTACTCCCAACACTTAAGACTACTACAGAATGGGATTGGTATCCCCAGAGGCTGTAAGCAGAGGCTGGTTCACCCCTAGTTCCTTGACTCTCAAATTCTGTGATCTTAAGAATCAAGTGAGATAATGAGATTTTATGCCATACTTCCCAGTGGGAGTAGGTCTGTTGTCTCTCAGGGAGATCACCTAAGGAACTTTTTAAAAATTTATTTTTTTAAAACTACAAACTTATATATTAACAAACACGAATATTTCAATTAAATTATAAGCAGTAATGAAACTATCCTGCTGCTCTTTTCTGTGGATTTTAAAAAATGCATCATTATCACAAATTTAACCAATACCCTCCTATAGAAGCCCTTGCTTGAATATATTTATAATCAGTATATTAAAAAAAAATACATTCCCTGCATCTAAAAATGTATATCTCATCCTGTACCTCTAATTCATCCCATCTCTGTCAGGAACTGAGAAGCATGCTACATTATTGGTATTTCCAACTCTGGATTGATCCATTCAGAGATAAGACTTTTCAAAGTCATTTTCCTTTCCATTTTTGTTGTGGTTGTGCAAATTATTTTCCTAGTTCTTACATCACTCTACATCCAAGGTTTCCCTAGGTTTCTCTGAAACAATATTTTCATTCCTTAAGGTGCAATAATAATTCTATCACATTAATATACCATAATTTATTTAGCCATTGCCCAGTTAAAGAGCATGTAATTTCATGTAATTTGTTTACAGTTTTTTGCCATGACGGTGCCATTCTAAATACTTCTGTATATCTGGGCTATTGCCCTCTTTCTTTGATCTCTATGGCATATAGACCAGTAATGGTATTGCTGAGTCAAAGGGCATGCACAATAACTTTGGGGGCATAGCTCCAAATGCTTTCCAGAATGTCTGGAGTAATTTACACCTCCTCCAATAATGCATTAATACACTTGTTTTCCCAAAGCCCATCCAACATTTGACATTTTCCTTTTTCTCAACTCTGCTAACCAGACAGGTGTGAGGTAGAACCTCACAATTGCTTTAAATTTGCATTTTTCTAGTTATTTGTTCTTTGGAGCATTTTTTCATGTATTTGTTCAGTGCTGCTTCCTAAGCATCTAAGAGGTCTTGGGAATAAGAAATACCTATGGCAAACCTTGGCCTTTGGAATATCAGGGTTTTGGGGTGGGGGATAGATAGTGGCCATATAGATGAGCACATGACCTTGTGAAAGTGGGGGAAGAAGCTGTTCTGTCATTCCTTCACTGTTGTCATCCTCATGCCTAGCTTTTGAAAGGCAAGTATGATCTGCCTTTGGAGCCTGGGGATAGTATTATTATTAAACTGTGATACCCTATTGGTTAAAAAAAATCCCATATATGGGATTTAGGAATGAAAATGACAATTTATTTGGTGAAAATGTCTATACAGATTCATATTACTACTGACTTTTAATTATTCCCTGCTCTTTCCATTCAGTAAATTCCAGTGGCTCCCTGCTGCCTCCAGGATCAAATATCCTATCTTCTGATCTGTAGCCTGGCCCCTCCTGGTTCCAGTCTTAAGATTTTGATCTTCAACACTGACCTCTTTTGCTGCTTCTTCCACAAGACCTCACTCCAGCCATTTTCCCTGGTAGTTCCCTCCTGTGCCTGAAATTCTCTTCCTCCTCATCTTTGCCTTCTGACTTACCTGACTTCTTTTCAAGTTTCAGTTAAAATTCTACCTTCTCCAAGAGGTCTTTTATATTCTCCTATTCCCCCAAGTGCTTTCCTCTGAAATTGCCTCCTATTTAACCTTGCTTATAGTGGTGGGCAGGTTGTTTCCTCCATTAGATTGTAAACTCCTGGATGGGAAGACTTTTTTTTTTTTTTTTGCATCTCTAGCACTTAGCACAGTACCTTGGCACATAGCAGGGACTTAAATAAAATGCTAGTTTACTTGATTTGACTTGACTTTCTCGTTTCTGTCTCCTCTTATAGGAAATATCATTGGCTCAGGAATTTTTGTCTCACCAAAGGGTGTTCTGGAGAATGCTGGCTCTGTGGGCCTTGCTTTGATTGTATGGATTGTAACAGGGATCATCACAGCCGTGGGTGCACTGTGTTATGCTGAACTTGGCGTTACTATCCCTAAATCTGGAGGTGACTACTCTTATGTCAAGGACATCTTTGGAGGCCTGGCCGGGTAAGATTATTACCTGGGGCACTGGGTAACTTTGGGCAGAGGGAAATGGGATAGCCTAGGAATTCTAGGCAGTCTAATCAGGATCTCATCACTTGGTGTAATGGCAAGCAAAGTTTTTAATGCCTTGTTTCAGCTATTTAGTTGACACCTTGTTTCAGTTCAAGTTTAGTTTAAGCCTTGCCCATGATTTGTATCAAGTCTTTGTTGAGAACCAGACTTGTGAACCCTACAACTTGTGCAGGAAGGGGAAGAGGTAATGACCATTTATAAAGAGAAGCCCAGGCTGGAGAGAGAAAAACTGAGAATGAGAAGAAAGCAGAACTGAGACCTTAGAACTGAGAAGAGAACTCTTGGGGTGGCAGAGTTGAGAAGGAGAAAACTTGCGTGTCTCTGTTAAGCTTTTTCTTCTGAGAAACAGGAATTGTGAAGGACTTGAGGTGGACTGGACACTGTGAGCTTCAGTATTGGAACAGGAATTGGTCAAGGAGCTAAGAGCTGCCTGCCTGCCTTTGAATCCAGGTGACAGTTGGATAGATTTGGGCAGGAGCTGGGACCATGGAAGAGGAACCATAGAATCTGAGAGCCAGCCCTCTCAGTCAAGATGAAAAGACCTCTTCTTGGATACCTGATGCTGACTGAGAAGATCATGATTTACTGTGACCTAGGGGTGGAGAACTTTGACCTTTAATACTTTGTGACCCTTAAGGAGACTTACTCCTTAAGCGATGATTGAGACAAGGACTTACTTAGTGAATGATATCTTTTGTTTAAAACTATGTGGACATTTTGGTGAAAACTATGTGGCCACTTTAGTGATAAGTTGTTACATCATAACATTGTGAACTCTGTACTTCAATTTCTGTCAATGTTTTGCTTTAATTTACTGCTGAATAAGAGTTCACTACACTATATAATCAGAACCTTGAAGCTGTTCACAGCAGCAGTCTTCTGGAAAGCTGCTCATGCTTGGCTTTACCCTTGGATTCTTTATTCTCTTTCTTGGGTGGGTGATTGAGGATCCTCACTGACTTATCACCAGGCTTCATTAGCCTCCAATGTGTCCCAAGGCTTTAAGTAATATTTCTCAGAAAAAGGGAGCAGAAGTCCCTCCTCTGAGTCAGACATGGAACTATACATTTGGAGTTGGTCTACCTTTTTGTTTATTATAATAAGATGCCTCTCCTTTAAGAAGTGGTGTCGGTGCATGTATAACCTTCATCAGATTGCTTACCCTCTCAGGGAGAGGGTAGAGGAGGAAGGGAGGGAGAAAATTTGGAACTCCAAAGTATAAAAAAAACAATTTTACATGTAATTAGGGGGAAAATAAATACTTAAAAAAAAACACAAACAGGGGCGGCTAGGTGGTGCAGTGAGTAGAAAAGCAAAAAAAAAAAAAACCCAAGCAAAAGAACTGTATCACTGTATTATACATAAAAAGTTTGTATTGGTGAAATGAGGTGGATAGATGTCCAAATATCTGTGTGTTTGGGACAAATGATAATTCAAACCAAATAACCCCATACCAGAAATAGGCTAACTTTAATGTGGAAGAATTGGCCAATTTGTCTAGTAGCTAAAGTCATTTCCATTATGTCCTTTCTTGGGACAACTAGAACACTGAGGAGAGATAAAGAGGGCTATTTACCAATTGCCTCTTAGACTCCAATGTTGGTGTGGTTCCATATTGGGAATTTCTCAAAGTTGTAGTTTAATAGCATTAGCAGAATAAGGTACAGGGTTCTTATCCCTGTCACCATCTTACTGGAGAGTGCCTCAAAATGAAAAACCACCGGCAGAGCAAAGGAAACCACACAGCTCTCATTGTGGAGTCAACCTGTGAGAGCCCTGGACACATAAAACTTTATTGTTCTTGTTCGTTTGTCTTGACTAATGAGACTGGTCATCTTCCCATCACTGGAAGAAACACAAGTCCTGCCCTTCCCACATTAACAAGGCTCACTGCTCTGAGAGGAAACCTCAATGATATGTTCCTAGGTTTCTCTCAAATACCAAGCAATATCTACAGTTGTTTCAGGAGAAGCTTAACCCCATCCTTTACTCTCTTTCTAAAGAAAAGGGTATAAAGAGCTCTCATTCTCCTCAATCCCACTTATTCAATTGCTTCGGATTCTAATCCTTATTGCTTGGATCTGAGGGGGAATTGTAAGAAATTTGTTCAGTCCATCTGTCTGTCCCCCGTATCACTGAAGAAACTAGGAGCCAGAGTGTTGGAAACATAGATAGGGGGAAAAAGAAGGGGAGGGAGGCATAAGGAACATTGAAGTCTGTGCTAATAAATGCCTATGCTATTACTTGCTGAAACATTAACAATAATTGCTAATAAAACACATCACAACCTGAAAGGACAAGCTTTTCACTTCTCTGTGGTTTAGTACCTTTATAAACTTGAAGATAAAGGGTACTCCCTTCTAACACCCTCCCTTTCCACAAAGGCTGTCCTCAAGTTTCCCAGGTGTCTTTTTTTTTGTTTTTTTTTGTTTGTTTGTTTGTTTGTTTTTAGAGCAAGTTGTACCTTTGCTACCCCTGAAGGAAGGGACTCATCAATTCATGCCCTGTCTTCTTCCTCCTTTCAGGTTCCTAAGGCTGTGGATTGCTGTGCTAGTAATCTACCCCACAAATCAGGCCGTCATTGCTCTCACCTTCTCCAATTATGTGCTGCAACCACTCTTCCCCACCTGTTTTCCTCCAGAGTCTGGTCTACGACTCCTGGCTGGAGTCTGCTTATGTGAGTACCTACTGAGTCTCCCCTCCTTGCAGCCCTTCCATTCCTGATTCTACTCCCTGTCTTTCTCATTATTCCTCCTCCTATGAACAGACACTTCATAAGCACCTGTACAAAAGATTTATAAGATATGGTCTATGTCCTTAAAGTTTATATTCCAACTAGGTTGACAAAGTACAGGTATAGGAAAGGCAGTATCTAATGTATCTCTGTGACAGTCACCTGACTTCATAGATCATCAGTTTCTCCATCTGTGAAATGAAAACGAGAATACTTGTATTACTTATTGACAAGGTTGTTGTGAAGAAACTGTTCTGTAAAAAATGTAAAGCATTATATAAATATGAGCTTCAGGAAACAACTAGAATTATATGTGCACACACATGTATGTATATACATGTGTGTGCTGAAACATACACCTACATAGCAGCTTGGGATAGGAACTGTACCCATGATTGATTTCATCAGTATAGGGAACCCCCAGATAAAGAAATTCAGACCACTAATATAAGTAAGCACTTTCTCTATAACTTAGAGTTACCTAGAGCCCAAAGTAGTTAAGTGAGTTGCCCAGTGTCACACAGCCAACTTCTTGGATCCAAGACCAACCCTCTATCCACCACACCATGTTACCTCTCATGTTTTCAGGTTGTCCCAAAAGTCTTAATTCAATTTTAAACTTTTAACAAATTGCTCTAGGAAACTAAAGACTGTGATCTCTAATAACTTAACTATATTAATATTTTTGGGACATTGTGTACATATGAAGCATACACATTGTACATATAACACACATGTTCACATACTGTACTCTGCCTGATACAGTCAGTCATGTGGACTTTGGAGCAGGAGCATATAAAGGTATTCTTTGCCTTTTTCAGCCCTTTTGATTGGCTCCTGAGCCAGAACCAGGTGTGCATGCAAAAAGGCTCCTATGGAGCCAATTTGATGTCTCTTTGTCTTGAATTGTGTTTGAGTGAGTAGGCAATAGCTGTTTTAAGCCTGAAGGTACAATGAATGATTTAGTTTGAAGCAGTTTAATTGAAAGTGATTTAAATATCACCTAGCCCATGCTAGACCAAATGCTGGGGTTGGTTAATGTTTTTTTCTGAAGCCCTTCTGACTTAATCCCAACCCATAATGAATTAGATTGCCATATTTGGGCATATCTCCATGACAGATTTATAGTATAAAGGCAAAGGTCTCATAGAATAATCAGGAATTGATGGATGTCAGTCTTCTTTATAGGAGGGAGTTCTTGAATAAATCACAGATCCAGAAGTACGTGTGTGCGCGCACACACACTGGTTTGTTTGTTTTTAAAGGTCCTGGTTCCAGAGTTCTAGGGCTAACTATCCTCTCTCCACCCACCCTTTCCAATATTATGCCTCCAGCACAGTCAAAGACTTAATTTGCTGCTGCTATGTTACTTAGATCCCTTAATGCAGCCCTGACTGGATTATAGGTTAGATTATAGATCATTAACCATTCAAAAGTGGTGGTTGAAGGTCTTTGGGACATGTTGGTGAAGGCTGGGGAGAGTTAAGGAGATAGTGACTGTTCAGGCCTGACTCTCCTCAGTGGATTCCACCAGGGACCACTGCTGCATCTTTCAATGTGTGAGTCATCATTGGCATTGGTCTCATAGGTGACACAGGGTATTGCCTTGCAAAGGACTCCTGTAGTTGTGAAAGTTGTTGTTCAGTTAGTAAGGAAGCAAATACACAATAGTACTAGAGGATTTCAAATACAACTCACCTGTTTGTGCTCCAGGGCTACAGTGTTGAGACAACATCAAGCAGCTAAGCACCTGCGTGCTACCTGGCTCTATGGAACACTGTGTCTGCTAGTCAGTAAGGCCCGTAGCTCCAAGGAGGAGTTCATGGGAAGGCAGGAATAGTTTTCTGCCTTTTGCTGCTGGACAAACTTACTTTTGGTAGAACTCTGAAAAACAACCAAAATGCTGGCCACTGCTATTTCTGTCTCTCATGGGTGAGCACACAGACACACAATTTCCTCTTTTCCTGCTGATGTTGCCAAAAGTGTCTTAGGCTAGAACTAGATAATATCATGGATTCCAAGTGCTGGAAAGAACCTTTAATGGTCATCAAGTTTATACTCTTATGATTAGATAGCTTCTTCATGACAAGGCAAGAAAATTTTCCTGATGACAGGTCAACAGGTAGAGTTCCTAGCTCTCATTGCTACTTTGCCCTACATTCTCCAAAGTATGTGAAGTTCACATTAAACTCAGGCTACTGGGCCTCTTTGGAAAATGTGCCCCACTGTCCTTCCACAATGAAGCCAAATTGCCCTGAGCTTTTTTAGATGGATAAGAATCTCTCCTGGTTTTTAATAGATTCAGAGAGGTAGATTTCACAATCTCTGTCAGCAACCTATTCCAGCATCTGACAAGTGTTAGGGATAGAGCCAAGAAAAGAATTTAAAAACCTGGCTTGTGGAATTGATCACAAGACCCATAGGCCGGCTAGGAAGGATCACCAAAGGTCACCTGGTCTATCCCCCAGGATTTCTAGGCACAATTGTATCTAAATTATCTCAGATGGCCAATTATCAACCTCATTAACCTCCAGAAAGAATAATTCCAAAATCTTCTTTGCTAATTAGTTCACATTTCTTTTATCAACCTAGTGGTAAAAAAAAAAAAAAAAGTTCTAGCTCTTCACCCAAATCCTTCTTGCTCTAATTTAAATTTAATCTTTTCCCATGTTTCTCTAAAAAAAGCAAAAAATAGCTGAGTCTGGATCCCACCTCAGATTCTGGTTTACCTGACCTTTGGCAAATCACTTAATGTCCAATCCTGAGTTTCAGGGGGTTGGACTAAATGACGTCTAAGGTTCGTTCTGTGACCCTGTAATGGGATGATCTTTTAAGGATTCCTTCCAGAGCTAAACCTATGAAAGCTCTGATTGCAACTGCCTGTATAATATCCCTTTATATAAGTTTAAACCACTATTAAGTGTCCTTTCCCCTACTCGATCTATCAGTGAACATTTACTAAGCTCTTACTATGTTCCAGACACTTATGTCAAGCTCCTTATTCCACTCCTCTATATCCTGTTCTTTAGGCCAAGTATCGCCAAATTCCTTTGACCTGACTTCAAGGAGCCTGTTTTTAAATCACTTTCCCCTAGATCTTCTCCTATGGGGTTCCTCACATTTCTTGATCTATAGTTAATATATCTAATGTAACTATGTATCTAACATAGATTGGGACTAGGTTGCCAGGGGAATTATCTTGAAAATGCAACTTTGTTTAAAGGGGCAACCTGTGTCAGTGGTGACCTACTTGTTATTCTGAGCTGAGTTCGACAGCATTTGCCATTATTTCCCCCAGAGTTGTGGGAGACAGAGTGGTAGAAATGGGAAGGGGAATAGCACTTATAGAATGCCTGCTATGTACCAGGCACTGTGCTAAACACTTTACAAATATTATCACATTTGATCCTCACAAGAACTCCATGTGGTAGGAACTATTATTGTCCCCATTTTACAGTTAAGGAACCTGAGGTGAACAGATACATGGCTTGCTGAGGGTCACATAGCTAGGAATTATTGAGGCTGGATTTTAACTTGGGTCTTCCTGGCTCTATCCATTATACCACTTAGGTGAATGATTTACTTTGGAAACCTAAATTTATACTCTTGTATTCTTGGCATACAGGATGGCAGATGCAAAAGCGATACAACATGGTACCTGAGAATGTTTACCACACACAGAGCTGGAGGATCTAGGTTCAAATCCTTCCTGTACAAAAGTGTGATCTAGGGCAAGTCATTTTTCTCTTTTGGGTCTCAGTTTCCTCAGGCATAAAAGGAAGTTGGATGAGATTGATGACTTCCCAGTTCATTTCTAACCCTTAACTCTATGATCTTCAAGTTCAACCTTTGATTTTTACAGATAAGGAAACTGATCCCCAAAGGTCCCTAAAAGGAGGGTAGGTGAGTAGTAGAGTTGACATATAGTTTTAATAAATTTTCTTCCCTTAGAGGTAGAAATGGAAGGTCTCAAAACCATTTCACTTCCAGCCCTCTTTCTTCTCCCTATTTCCAACCACAGGAAAGAGATTTTTTTTTTAAGTGGGCAATATGGAGGAATCTAGAAGTTAGGGAGGAAAAAACTTCTGTGTAATGGGGAACATCCAGTTCAGTAGATCAGTGTGTGGTAGGGAAGGGATGTGTGCTTAGGAAATTCAGAGTCTTAAAGACTGTGCCTGAATGTGGGAGGTATTTGAGATGGAGTAACCGTTATGGGGCTACTTTGGAAGAGATCTGAGATAAGAAGTGCCAACTGGGGTGGGGAGGGAGGAAAGGAGGAAGAGGAAAGAACCTGCTGCAACCGGTTTGCTTTTGCTGTGCCTTGGTGGGGGGCGGGGAGGAGTGGAGACTGCAGACTTGGATTTGTGCAATACAGCTGCTGCTTGGAGTTGTTTCATTATTCAGGTCAAAGCTGATTATTCACTGCTGAGTCAGCAAAATCTCCCCAACCTACAGAGTTTCAGAAAAGAGGAGGATTGTACATTATAATTAAATGAAAAAGCTCTTTCCCATCCAGAGTATATGTATCTGGTGGAGGAAGGCAAGACAAAGGGGGAGCCAGGTCTGTGTGTGTATGTATGTGTTCTTTTTATCAACTCTTGGGGTGGGGGGAATAAAATATTAAGTAAAAATAAAAACACTTGTGGTTATAACCAACCTGAAGTGGTGGCTACAAAGAGAGGAGCAGGTTATCATCCTGGGCAATCCCTCCTCTCCCTGTTTTCCTGCTCTCAGGGGGCACCCCACCCCCACCCCTTTCCTTGATCTGTTTGTCTACTTCTGTATTCGGGAACATGCTGACCCTGCAAAGTTAGTTAATGCAACTCCTGGGCTCCTTCCTTGCTTCCAGGGTCACTGGTTGTCCACAACTCCCTCTGGCTTGTTTTTTCTCTCTCTTCCCACCTCTTCCTACTTCCCTCTGAACAGGTTTCTCCTATGCTTAACTAATGAAAGGCCCAAGGGAAACAAATGTTTCTGTTTAGGTTTCCATCTTTTCTCCTAAGATTCCAGAAGGGCAAGCTAGCTTTGCTTGGATTTAAATCTCCACCATGTCACTTTCTCTGATCTGGTGGTAAGGGAACAGGATTTTATTTCTCATGTATAATTTCTGACCCTGAGCTGCATTGCAGTTACACAACAGATTAGTCCTTGAGCAGTTGTTGGAAAGATTTAATAGGTAATAATGAGGATTCTATTTTGCATATCACTTACATATTAATTATTTAACACCCAAGTGTATGAAACCTTTTTCCCTTCTGCTATTCTTGCTTTAGTTCCTTTCTCCTTGGAACTCCTGAGTCCCTCTTTCTTTTCCCCATCACCCCTTTACCTGTGCCATGAGTACTCCATGGATAGTGATACTAATCTCTCTTTATGATGTCAGTTTGATATCAACCTAGACTCAAAGGTCAACAGAATTGGGTTGTTGTTTACTTCAAGACTCTATAACCATAATCATCCTAATGCCCTGCATCTGTATAGGGCTTTAAAAATTCTCAATGTTGGAGTGGCTAGGTGGCACAGTGAATAGAGTGCTGGCCCTGGAGTCCAGAGGACCTGAGTTCAAATTTGGCCTCAGAAACTTAACACAAAACCAGTTGTGTGATCTTAGGCAGGTCACTTAATCCCAATTGCGCTACCTTCCTCCCTCCAAAAAGAAAAAAAAAATTCTCAGTGATTTTGATTACTTTATTCAGTCTTTGTAATGACTGAAGGAGGTCACTAGACCTTAAGTATCCTCTGGTTCAACCCCCTCATTTTCCAGTTATGGAAAATGGAGAGACTATGACTTCTCACTTTATAGATAAGAAAACTGAGGCTCAGGAAGGATTGTTTTACTCAAGATCACATAACTAATAAGTGTCAGAGCCAGGATTAACTCCTTGCTTGAAGTCCAGTGGTTTTTCTCAGTCTGTTATACTGTACAGGTAGGCATTTACAGGTACAAAGAATATAGATACAATGTCCAGCTTTGTCTAAATTAGGGAATAACCTATAGATTCCTTGATAGAGTTCTCTGACTATCAACTGAACTATAACCTGATTCTATAAGAAATCTGTATTTCTTTCTTGGGTGCATAGTACTTCTAGTCCCAATTAAAGGCCCTGGATACATCAGCAGCATTTCTTTTGGTTGCCAGATCTTGCTTCCGGAGCAGTTAGTCTTTCATCATTAAGTTCCCCAACCACCTGAAAAAAAGGTATTTCCTTGTGTCTATCTTCTTTCTTGTTTGCCTCCTTCCTGGACATCTGGGTTCCCTTTTCTTTTCTATTGGCACCTAAAGACTATATTGTCTCCTGATGGAACCAGGAAACATCCTTTAACCAATAGACCTCAGTATGACTTTACTAAAAACGGTTACAGAGGCATGAGTTGCAGGGGACAGTTTCCAGAATGGGGCTTGGGAACCCCTGGGTAGAGAGAAGGTGCCAACACAAAAAAGTTTTGGATGCAATATTTGAATCTTGAGGTCTCTCTTGTAACTGAGCCGTCTCTCAGGAATCCTCCAGACTGGCAGGCAGGTAACAAATATTTGTTAAAGCATTAACTGTGTGCCAAACACTGTGCTAAGCATAGAGGATGTGTATATTAAGACAGTACCTTCCTTCAAGGTGCTTACATTCCAGTGGGGAAACAAAAGGCCCAAAAGGAACCTGAAAAGGGGCTAAGAGAGACATACCTATGCAGAGTCATGACAACAATTTCCAAAAGACAAGAAGCAGACCTAAGAGGAGAATAATGGTTAGCCATCTTAGGCCTGTCCATGAAGTGGAGGCCTCAGGAGGAACTCACCAATTGGGACAAGGGATACTGGGGCTTCTTAGTGCCTTCCTGAACTGTAATGAAGTCATCAGGCTTTCCAAACAGCTTGAGGATCCTTTCCACTGCTAATATTCAATATCCTCTAAGAATCAAGAACCAAGGAAAGGGATATTTATACCTGAGGAGAGGAACTGGAAGGGATTGGGGAGAGCAACTTGAGATAAGATAGCTGCCTTCAAGTACCAAGAGGTGTCAGGGAAAGAAGAATTACACTTTTTTTGCTCTCTTTTATTTTTTAGTTTACAACATTCATTTCCACAAGATTTTGAGTTACAAATTTTCTCCCCATTAGAAGAATTACGCTTGTTTGGCTTGACCCCCAGAGGGTAAAGTCGAGGAGTTAGGGGCAAAAGGGCAGCAAGGCGAAGCGTAAAACCACAGGGCCTGATGTCAGGGAGATTCATCGTTTGGAATTCAAATCTGACCTCACTTACTAGCTGTGTGACTTAGGGCAAATCACTTACCCCTGTTTGCCTTAGTTTCCTCATGTGTAAAATGAGCTGGAAAAGGAAATGGCAAACCACTGTAGTATCTTTGCCAAGAAAACCCCAAATGGGGTCACAGAATCAGACATGACTCCACAATAACAGGGCAAAAGTTTCAGAAAGGCAGATTTTAGCTAGGAAAGAATTACTTCCTGAGTTAGCAGGAGAAAAGTCACGATAGGGCTAGAGAGAATAATTAATTCTTGAGTTAAGGAGCTCCAAATATGGAGTGTGCTGTTTAAGAAGATGATCTGTTCCCCACCATTGGAATGAAGATTGGATGACCATTTGTCCAGGGTGTCACAGAGGGATTTCTGGGCTCAGGTATAGATTTGTCTAGGACCTCTAAGAGGAACCTTTGAACTCAGATTCTCTGATTCTACATGACAGCTATGACTAGTGATCTAAGATTCAGACCAGTCCTTCAAAAATCACTCTAGACCAGAAGTTAACTTTTGGGGTATCATGGGGTCCCCTTGGCTGTCTCCTCAGAATTTTTAAATGTACAGAATAAAATACATAGGATTACAAAGAAAACTGATTATTGTGAAGTAGTTGTCAAAAAAAAGTCAGTAATGTTTGTGGACCCCAGATTAAGACACCTTCTCTAGACCAAAGTATAACCTCTTTTTTCTATCTTGGTCTGTCCCATGCATCCAACCTGGCTATTAACAGATTGGTCTACAGGGATTAAGGAATGAGTTTACTTTTATCTAGGCCCACCCACCCTGAGAAAACAATTAGCTATCAAGGGAGTCTCCACTGAGTTCTGACTACCTTTGGCTTTTTTTTTCTTTTTTTTTTTTTTTTTCCTCCTTTCCATGGTAGGGGCAACTCCTGGCTAGTAGAGAAAAAAAGGGAAGTACTTAGCTCTTGTGAAATGCTGAGCACTGTATTTGGGCTTCTTCTTGGCTGATCCAAGCACAGGCTGGTGATTCAGCAGAAACTTCTGGACTGGCAGCTGGCCCTGAGAAGACAGGATAAGACGAAAGAGGAAGACAAAAAAAGAGTCGGGATTGAAGACTTGCTTGAAAAGAGACAGTGACTTATGAACTAAGAAAGGCCACAGGTTACATACAGTGAACATGAGTGGACATTCAGATAGCCAAGCACCCGGCTTTTCCTTTTGGTTTGATTTTAGGGAAAGTTAAGTAATTTTCTCTTATGAGGTTGTTGTGAGGAAAACACTATAGACCTTAAAATACAAGTTATAAATGTGAGCAGTTTTTGGCTTTGTGTGGAAAGTTTAGAAGGAAAATTGCAGTATGTAGCAAGTAGAATTTCCCTGAAAATCAAGCCTACCTGCCCTGCCGTGGGCATGTGACGTTAAAAGGGTGAACGCTTTGCATTAAGTTTCCAAGGGTATCTGGGAAATCCTTTATATGACTTTTCTAACCTTTATGAATGGGAATGGTGACTCAGTTCTAGACTTCAGGAAATGAGGTCGGAAACTAATTGAATGGTGAATGCCATTATGCCATGAGAGATGGCAAGCAGGATGGATTCAGAGAAACCTGGAAAGACTTCTATGAATTGGTCAAGTTATATGAGCAGGTCCAAGGGAACAATTTATACAATAACAACACTATAAAAACATAACTTTGATTTAAGAAATATGATCAGTACAGTGACTGAGTGTGATTCCAGAGAACCCGTAATGCAGAATGCTACCCATCTCCTGACCAAGACTCAAGATGCAGAGAAAGACAAACATTTGGGGGCATGACCAATGCAGGAAATTGTTTGGCTTAACTATGTATATTTGTTAGGAGAATGTTTTTTTGTTTTTATTTCTAAAGTAGAGGGGCTGGGAGGGAGAGAAGATACTCAGTTAAAATTAATTACATAAAAGTTTAAGAATGGAATGAAAGCTTCAGGGACAGACATCTTCTGTCCTACTTTTTCCAGGTCCTCTGTAGGTGTGCCCGTTCTCCTTGAGTGGGCAAATCTAGAGAGAAAAGAATCTTATCTGAACATTGGACCAGATTTTCAAAGTCAAACAAGTCTTGGTATTTTCTTTGGCTTATCAGTGTCTTTTGGCCCCAGCTATTGGTTACCTCCTTAGTCTCTAGATACTCACTGACATCAGGCAGGGGTGTGCCAAGGAGGCTGGTCCAGAATTAGAAACACGTGCCCAACTCCTCCCAGCAGTTGAAGTACCTTCCAGGGAGAGCCACTCCAACCTATCACTGAGGTTTCCGCTGACACACCCCTCCCCACCCCACTCTCCCCACTGTGGCCCAGGGAGCAACCCCTACAGTTTGAGAGCAGACATGAAGAAGGCTTCTGTATATAGGGCATCATCTAACCTGTATCCCAACAGCCTTACCAAATGCAAGTTAAATTGAGGTACTAATGTGTCAGGGCCTGGCTTTAAATCCAAGCACCTCTGATGCCAAATGTAGCTCTCTGTCTACTTACCCTACTGTCTCTGGGCTTCTGTTTCCTTATTTGTTGAGGGATGAACTCAATTACTAATGGCTCCCAACTTTGTGGTCTTTGGATATTTAGGGGACCTCAAGAATTATTTGTAAAGGGTCTGTATTGTGGCATGTTAGGCAGTCGATAAAACATTTGTTAAGTTCCTACTTGGACCAAGCACTATGCTATACTAAAACAAGCAAAAGACAGTCCCTGCCCTCAAGGAGTTTACAATCTAATGGGGGAAACAAACAAGCAAACATGTACAAACAAGCTATATAGAGGCTAAAGAGGAAATTATTAAAAGAAAGAAGGCACTAGAATTAAGAGGAGTTGAGAAAGCCTTCCTGTTGAAGGTAGAATTTTAGTTGGGACTTAAAAGAAGCTAGGGAAATCAGTGGGCAGAGATGAGGAGAGAGAGAATTCTGGGTATAGAGGACAGTCAGAGAAAAATGCATAGAGTTGAGACATGTTTGAGGAACAGCCAGGAAGCTAGTATCATTGGATTGAAGAGTACATGTTGGTGATTAAGGTATAAGAAACCTGGAAAGGTGGGGGAGGCTAGATTATTACCAAGAGCTCTAAATACTAAATGGGATTTTATATTTGGCCTGGAGAAAATAGGGAGCCATTGGAGGAGTAGAGGATGATTTTCTTCGTCAAAAGATACCAAGTATGATTGCTATCATGGGGCAGGGTAATATAAATATTTTGACATTAAAAAAGGGGTCCTTGAAAAGGCTGGGAACTAGTGGTAGCTAGGTGGCAGACTGAATAGAGCGGTGAATTTGAAGTTAGGAAGGACAGAATTCAAATGCTGTCCCCTATATATATAGACACATACATATATACTAGCTGTGTGCGTTTGGGAAAGTCACATAATTCTTTCAGCTCAGTTTCCTCATCTGTAAAATGGGGATAATAGCGCCTCCCTCCAATCAGAAGAGATGATGTACATAAAGTGCTTTGCAAACCTTTAAAGTTCCAGGTACACGACATTATCATTATTCATGTTCCTAAGGTCTGTTCAAGATCTCTTAAATTCCTCTCTAGAAGGGGGAAAAAAAGTGAGACTAGGAACAAATTCTTTTTGTATGTCTTATTACCCCAGGTAATTTTTTTAGAGGGGAAGGGGATCTCTCTGAGAAAAGGTACTTGTTTTGATAACTCCCAAAGAGGAACAGGGTGTTCTAGTTTGCAGAAACTGGTGTCAGCTGACAGTCCCCCCCACCCCTTTAACAGCTGTCTGCTGCATTCCACCTCTTTCTCTGCTTCTGCTTCATTTGGTCCTCCTTCCCCCACCTCCCACTTCAGCCTGCTGTCCTCTCTGTCACCCTTCTCCCCCCTCTCCCCTGCCCAATTTGTGTTTTGGTCTTTTTCTTCCCTCTCTCCTTCCTTTGTACCCCTCCCCCAAGCGTATCTCCTCCTCTTTTCCCCATCTGTCCCTGTTGACTATTGACTTCTCAGACAGACGGAGAGAGTGAGTTTGTGTGTGTGTGTGTGCCTGTTTTTACTTATCTAGAATGGGAGAGAGAAGGCAGGATTTGGGAAA